>NC_137115.1:58822965-59035465 GCF_949357685.1 Gobio gobio | reverse complement strand
GTTTTATGTGTAAAAATCATAAGGGGAACCATCAGCGTTTTATGTGTAAAATCATGAGGGGTACCATCAGCGTTTTATGTGTAAAATCATAAGGGGAACCATCAGCGTTTTATGTGTAAAAATCATAAGGGGTACCATCAGCGTTTTATGTGAAAAAATCATAAGGGGTACCATCAGCGTTTTATGTGAAAAAATCATAAGGGGTACCATCAGCGTTTTATGTGTAAAAATCATAAGGGGTACCATCAGCGTTTTATGTGAAAAAATCATAAGGGGAACCATCAGCGTTTTATGTGTAAAATCATAAGGGGAACCATCAGCGTTTTATGTGTAAAAATCATAAGGGGTACCATCAGCGTTTTATGTGAAAAATCATGAGGGGTACCATCAGCGTTTTATGTGTAAAATCATGAGGGGTACCATCAGCGTTTTATGTGTAAAATCATGAGGGGTACCATCAGCGTTTTATGTGTAAAAATCATAAGGGGTACCATCAGCGTTTTATGTGAAAAAATCATAAGGGGTACCATCAGCGTTTTATGTGTAAAATCATGAGGGGTACCATCAGCGTTTTATGTGTAAAAATCATAAGGGGTACCATCAGCGTTTTATGTGTAAAAATCATAAGGGGTACCATCAGCGTTTTATGTGTAAAATCATAAGGGGTACCATCAGCGTTTTATGTGTAAAATCATAAGGGGTACCATCAGCGTTTTATGTGTAAAATCATGAGGGGTACCATCAGCGTTTTATGTGTAAAAATCATAAGGGGTACCATCAGCGTTTTATGTGTAAAAATCATAAGGGGAACCATCAGCGTTTTATGTGTAAAATCATAAGGGGAACCATCAGCGTTTTATGTGTAAAAATCATAAGGGGTACCATCAGCGTTTTATGTGTAAAATCATGAGGGGTACCATCAGCGTTTTATGTGTAAAAATCATAAGGGGTACCATCAGGGTTTTATGTGTAAAAATCATAAGGGGAACCATCAGCGTTTTATGTGTAAAAATCATAAGGGGTACCATCAGCGTTTTATGTGTAAAAATCATAAGGGGTACCATCAGCGTTTTATGTGTAGAATCATAAGGGGTACCATCAGCGTTTCATATGTAGAATCATAAGGGGTACCATCAGCGTTTCATATGTAGAATCATAAGGGGTACCATCAGCGTTTTATGTGTAGAATCATAAGGGGTACCATCAGCGTTTCATATGTAGAATCATAAGGGGTACCATCAGCGTTTTATGTGTAAAATCATAAGGGGTACCATCAGCGTTTTATGTGTAAAATCATGAGGGGTACCATCAGCGTTTTATGTGTAAAAATCATAAGGGGTACCATCAGCGTTTTATGTGTAAAAATCATAAGGGGAACCATCAGCGTTTTATGTGTAAAATCATGAGGGGTACCATCAGCGTTTTATGTGTAAAATCATGAGGGGTACCATCAGCGTTTTATGTGTAAAAATCATAAGGGGTACCATCAGCGTTTTATGTGTAAAAATCATAAGGGGAACCATCAGCGTTTTATGTGTAAAATCATGAGTGGTACCATCAGCGTTTTATGTGTAAAAATCATAAGGGGTACCATCAGCGTTTTATGTGTAAAAATCATAAGGGGAACCATCAGCGTTTTATGTGTAAAAATCATGAGGGGTAACATCAGCGTTTTATGTGTAAAAATCATAAGGGGTACCATCAGCGTTTTATGTGTAAAAATCATAAGGGGAACCATCAGCGTTTTATGTGTAAAATCATAAGGGGAACCATCAGCGTTTTATGTGTAAAAATCATAAGGGGTACCATCAGCGTTTTATGTGTAAAAATCATAAGGGGTACCATCAGCGTTTTATGTGTAAAAATCATAAGGGGAACCATCAGCGTTTTATGTGTAAAATCATAAGGGGTACCATCAGCGTTTTATGTGTAAAAATCATAAGGGGTACCATCAGCGTTTTATGTGTAAAAATCATAAGGGGAACCATCAGCGTTTTATGTGTAAAAATCATAAGGGGTACCATCAGGGTTTTATGTGTAAAAATCATAAGGGGTACCATCAGCGTTTTATGTGTAAAAATCATAAGGGGTACCATCAGCGTTTTATGTGTAAAAATCATAAGGGGTACCATCAGCGTTTTATGTGTAGAATCATAAGGGGTACCATCAGCGTTTCATATGTAGAATCATAAGGGGTACCATCAGCGTTTTATGTGTAAAATCATGAGGGGTACCATCAGCGTTTTATGTGTAAAAATCATAAGGGGTACCATCAGCGTTTCATATGTAGAACCATAAGGGGTACCATCAGCGTTTCATATGTAGAATCATAAGGGGTACCATCAGCGTTTCATATGTAGAACCATAAGGGGTACCATCAGCGTTTCATATGTAGAACCATAAGGGGTACCATCAGCGTTTTATGTGTAAAATCATGAGGGGTACCATCAGCGTTTTATGTGTAAAAATCATAAGGGGTACCATCAGCGTTTTATGTGTAAAATCATGAGGGGTACCATCAGCGTTTTATGTGTAAAAATCATGAGGGGTACCATCAGCGTTTTATGTGTAAAAATCATAAGGGGTACCATCAGCGTTTTATGTGTAAAAATCATGAGGGGTACCATCAGCGTTTTATGTGTAAAAATCATAAGGGGTACCATCAGCGTTTTATGTGTAAAAATCATAAGGGGTACCATCAGCATTTTATGTGTAAAAATCATAAGGGGTACCATCAGCGTTTCATATGTAGAACCATAAGGGGTACCATCAGCGTTTCATATGTAGAACCATAAGGGGTACCATCAGCGTTTCATATGTAGAACCATAAGGGGTACCATCAGCGTTTTATGTGTAAAATCATGAGGGGTACCATCAGCGTTTTATGTGTAAAATCATGAGGGGTACCATCAGCGTTTTATGTGTAAAAATCATAAGGGGTACCATCAGCGTTTTATGTGTAAAAATCATAAGGGGTACCATCAGCGTTTTATGTGAAAAAATCATAAGGGGTACCATCAGCATTTTATGTGAAAAAATCATAAGGGGTACCATCAGCGTTTTATGTGTAAAAATCATAAGGGGTACCATCAGCATTTTATGTGTAAAAATCATAAGGGGTACCATCAGCGTTTTATGTGTAAAATCATAAGGGGTACCATCAGCTTTTTATGTGTAAAAATCATAAGGGGTACCATCAGCATTTTATGTGTAAAAATCATAAGGGGTACCATCAGCGTTTTATGTGTAAAAATCATAAGGGGTACCATCAGCGTTTTATGTGTAAAAATCATAAGGGGTACCATCAGCGTTTTATGTGAAAAAATCATAAGGGGTACCATCAGCATTTTATGTGAAAAAATCATAAGGGGTACCATCAGCGTTTTATGTGTAAAAATCATAAGGGGTACCATCTATTGTCTGTCCGAAACATGGCTCACGCCAGCGGTCCCGGATACAGCCGTGACGCCGTCCGAGAACTTCTCTGTTTTTCGGATGGACAGAACAGCCGAGGCCGGGAAATCTAAAGGCGGTGGAGTGTGTTTCATGATAAACAAGAAATGGTGCGATCCTAGGAACATCTCCATTCTTTCGCGATCCTGCTCGCCTCACTTGGAACATTTATCTCTCATGTGCCGGCCTTTCTACCTACCGAGGGAGTTTTCCTCGGTCATCTGCACTGCCGTTTATATTCCACCACAAGCAGACACGGGGCTGGCTTTATCTGCCCTCCATGATGTGACCAGCGGCTTCATAAACAAACACCCCGACGCTGCTTTCATCGTCGCGGGTGATTTTAACAAAGCAAACCTAAAGAAAGTATTGCCAAACTTTCACCAGCATGTCTCCTGTCCCACACGAGGAGCAAACACACTGGATCATTGCTACTCTCCGTTTAAGAACGCCTACAAAGCTCGTTCACAGCCAGCTTTTGGCAAATCGGACCATGCCGCCATTTTCCTCACACCGGAATACAAACAAAGGCTCGTTCAAGAGCCCCCGGTGAGGAGGGAAGTCAAACGCTGGTCATCCCATTCAGAGATCACGCTACAGGCAGCTCTTGATGACGTCGACTGGGACATGTTCCGCGCGAGTTCTGAAGACGTCAGCGAGTTCACCGAAGTGGCGCTCTGCTTTATTAACACACTGACAGAGCAAGCCACACAAACATTAACTATAACGTCCTTCCCTAATCAGAAACCGTGGGTGGACAGTTCAATTCGCACTGCAGTAAACTCGCGCACCACCGCTTACAATGCCGGTCTCCTAACGGGGGATATGAGGGAGTACAAAGCTTCATGTTACGCCCTCCGGCGCGCCGTTAAAGCCGCAAAACTCCGCTATAAAGACCGAGTGGAATCTCATTTCCAACTCAACGACTCCCGGCGGATGTGGCAGGGACTGAGGACCATCTGTGCTTTTGGAACTAAATCCTCTGCAGAGGTGAGAGCTGATCCGTTGCTGGTGAACGAGTTAAACTCTTTCTACGCTCGCTTTGATGGTAATCGCGGCAGCGCGACTCCGGCGAGTGACGCGTCAGAGAGAGTCCCTCAGAGCAGCAACGGTCACGTGATCTCTGTCTCGGAGGACGAGGTTCGGAGGGCACTCAAACGTGTGGATGTCAGGAAAGCTGCTGGGCCGGATGGTATTTCAGGTCGTGTTCTGCGGTCCTGTGCTGATCAGCTCGCAGGGCTCTTTACATCCATATTTAACGAGTCCCTTGCTACATCTGTTGTCCCCACCTCCTTCAAACGATCCTCCATCATCCCTGTACCTAAGATCAGTAAACCCTCTTGCCTAAATGACTATCGTCCAGTGGCTCTCACATCTTTAGTCATGAAGGTCTTTGAGAGACTCATTAAAAACAACATTTGCTCCTCCATTCCTGACACTTTGGACCCTCTTCAGTTTGCCTATCGTCCCAATAGATCGACTGAAGATGCCATTTTTCACGTCCTTCACTCCTGCCTCACTCACATCGACAGCAAAAGTGGGAACTATGTCAGGTTGCTATTTATTGACTATAGCTCAGCCTTTAACACCATAGTTCCCATTAAGCTAACACACAAACTCCTGGATCTAGGCCTGAATTCTTCTCTCTGCCTCTGGATTGAAGATTTCCTCACTGGCAGACCCCAGGCGGTGAGAGTAGGCCAGTTCACCTCCACCTCCATCACCCTGAGTGTTGGAGCTCCACAGGGCTGTGTGCTGAGTCCCCTGCTCTACTCTCTCTACACCCATGACTGTTTGTCCACACACAGCTCCACCTCTATCATCAAGTTTGCTGATGATACTGTTGTCCTGGGTCTCATCTCCAACAACAATGAGACGGCATACTTGGACGAAGTGGAGCAACTGACATCATGGTGCCAGGACAACTGTCTCTCTCTGAATGTTAACAAGACCAAAGAACTGATTGTGGACTTCAGGAAGAGACAGCATCGGTCATACTCCCCTCTCATGATCAGCGGGACACCGGTAGAGAGAGTGAGCAGCTTCAAATACCTGGGTGTGAACATCTCCGAGGATCTGACCTGGACTACACACATCCAGACACAGGTGAAAAAAGCCAGGCAAAGACTGTACCACCTGCGCCAGCTGAGGAAATTCAGGGTTTCACCAGCCATCCTGAAAACTTTCTATCGAGGGGCGATAGAAAGTGTCCTGACTCAGTGCATCACAGCGTGGTACGGGAACAGCACCAGTCACGATTCCAAAGCCCTGCAAAGAGTGGTGCGCTTATCCGAGCGCATCTCAGGCTCAGCTCTCCCGTCTCTGCAGGACATCTACACCAAACGCTGCAGAGGTAGAGCTACTAAAATCATCAGAGACATTAATCACCCTGCAAACTCTCACTTCACCCTGCTGCCATCTGGTAAGCGCTTCCGTAGCCTGATGGCAAAGACTGAAAGACTCAGGAGGAGTTTCTTCCCCCAGGCCATCAGACTCCTGAACTCAGTCACGTGACTTCACTTCACCCCGCACACGCATAAACATCCAGTTTAAACATTAACATCCATATACTGCCATTGCACTGCACTTTACGTTCCTATTGTTACTGTGTAACAACCTGTAATAAACCTTGCACATTATACTTCTTTATATATACATATATATATATATTTTATGTTAACCACTTATTTTTAAGTCTACAGTTTATCTCACTTATCATATCCACATATTTTTTATATTTTTTTATATTTTTATTTTATCTTATTTCCAATTTTTATCTTTACTTGATTTATTTATAATCCTACTTATGTTAATACTTTTTATTCTAATTTTATTCTATTTCTATTTTAATTTCTTGTAACTGTTATTTGCACTGTCCATGGAGCGGACCTGTTTACATTTCACTGCCAGTTGTATATTGTGTATATAACTGTGTATGTGACAAATAAAACTCTTGAAATCTTGAAATCTTGAAATCTTGAAATCTTGAAATCATCAGCGTTTTATGTGTAAAAATCATAAGGGGTACCATCAGCGTTTTATGTGTAAAATCATAAGGGGTACCATCAGCGTTTTATGTGTAAAAATCATAAGGGGTACCATCAGCGTTTTATGTGTAAAACCATAAGGGGTAACATCAGCATTTTATGTGAAAAAATCATAAGGGGTACCATCAGCGTTTTATGTGTAAAAATCATAAGGGGTACCATCAGCGTTTTATGTGTAAAAATCATAAGGGGTACCATCAGCGTTTTATGTGTAAAATCATGAGGGGTACCATCAGCGTTTTATGTGTAAAATCATGAGGGGTACCATCAGCGTTTTATGTGTAAAAATCATAAGGGGTACCATCAGCGTTTTATGTGTAAAAATCATAAGGGGAACCATCAGCGTTTTATGTGTAAAATCATGAGTGGTACCATCAGCGTTTTATGTGTAAAAATCATAAGGGGTACCATCAGCGTTTTATGTGTAAAAATCATAAGGGGTACCATCAGCATTTTATGTGTAAAAATCATAAGGGGTACCATCAGCGTTTTATGTGTAAAAATCATAAGGGGAACCATCAGCGTTTTATGTGTAAAATCATGAGTGGTACCATCAGCGTTTTATGTGTAAAAATCATAAGGGGAACCATCAGCGTTTTATGTTTAAAAATCATAAGGGGTAACATCAGCGTTTTATGTGTAAAAATCATAAGGGGTACCATCAGCGTTTTATGTGTAAAAATCATAAGGGGAACCATCAGCGTTTTATGTGTAAAATCATAAGGGGAACCATCAGCGTTTTATGTGTAAAAATCATAAGGGGTACCATCAGGGTTTTATGTGTAAAAATCATAAGGGGAACCATCAGCGTTTTATGTGTAAAAATCATAAGGGGTACCATCAGCGTTTTATGTGTAAAAATCATAAGGGGTACCATCAGCGTTTTATGTGTAGAATCATAAGGGGTACCATCAGCGTTTCATATGTAGAATCATAAGGGGTACCATCAGCGTTTCATATGTAGAATCATAAGGGGTACCATCAGCGTTTTATGTGTAGAATCATAAGGGGTACCATCAGCGTTTCATATGTAGAATCATAAGGGGTACCATCAGCGTTTCATATGTAGAATCATAAGGGGTACCATCAGCGTTTCATATGTAGAATCATAAGCGGTACCATCAGCGTTTCATATGTAGAATCATAAGGGGTACCATCAGCGTTTCATATGTAGAATCATAAGGGGTACCATCAGCGTTTTATGTGTAAAATCATGAGGGGTACCATCAGCGTTTTATGTGTAAAAATCATAAGGGGTACCATCAGCGTTTCATATGTAGAACCATAAGGGGTACCATCAGCGTTTCATATGTAGAATCATAAGGGGTACCATCAGCGTTTCATATGTAGAACCATAAGGGGTACCATCAGCGTTTCATATGTAGAACCATAAGGGGTACCATCAGCGTTTTATGTGTAAAATCATGAGGGGTACCATCAGCGTTTTATGTGTAAAAATCATAAGGGGTACCATCAGCGTTTTATGTGTAAAAATCATAAGGGGTACCATCAGCGTTTTATGTGTAAAATCATGAGGGGTACCATCAGCGTTTTATGTGTAAAAATCATAAGGGGTACCATCAGCGTTTTATGTGTAAAAATCATGAGGGGTACCATCAGCGTTTTATGTGTAAAAATCATAAGGGGTACCATCAGCGTTTTATGTGTAAAAATCATAAGGGGTACCATCAGCGTTTCATATGTAGAACCATAAGGGGTACCATCAGCGTTTCATATGTAGAACCATAAGGGGTACCATCAGCGTTTCATATGTAGAACCATAAGGGGTACCATCAGCGTTTTATGTGTAAAATCATGAGGGGTACCATCAGCATTTTATGTGTAAAAATCATGAGGGGTACCATCAGCGTTTTATGTGTAAAAATCATAAGGGGTACCATCAGCGTTTTATGTGTAAAAATCATAAGGGGTACCATCAGCGTTTTATGTGAAAAAATCATAAGGGGTACCATCAGCATTTTATGTGAAAAAATCATAAGGGGTACCATCAGCGTTTTATGTGTAAAAATCATAAGGGGTACCATCAGCATTTTATGTGTAAAAATCATAAGGGGTACCATCAGCGTTTTATGTGTAAAATCATAAGGGGTACCATCAGCGTTTTATGTGTAAAAATCATAAGGGGTACCATCAGCATTTTATGTGTAAAAATCATAAGGGGTACCATCAGCGTTTTATGTGTAAAAATCATAAGGGGTACCATCAGCGTTTTATGTGTAAAAATCATAAGGGGTACCATCAGCGTTTTATGTGAAAAAATCATAAGGGGTACCATCAGCATTTTATGTGAAAAAATCATAAGGGGTACCATCAGCGTTTTATGTGTAAAAATCATAAGGTGTACCATCAGCGTTTTATGTGTAAAAATCATAAGGGGTACCATCAGCGTTTTATGTGTAAAATCATAAGGGGTACCATCAGCGTTTTATGTGTAAAACCATGAGGGGTACCATCAGCGTTTAATGTGTAAAATCATGAGGGGTACCATCAGCGTTTTATGTGTAAAATCATAAGGGTTACCATCAGCGTTTTATGTGTAAAATCATGAGGGGTACCATCAGCGTTTTATGTGTAAAATCATGAGGGGTACCATCAGCGTTTTATGTGTAAAATCATGAGGGGTACCATCAGCGTTTTATGTGTAAAAATCATAAGGGGTACCATCAGCGTTTTATGTGTAAAAATCATAAGGGGAACCATCAGCGTTTTATGTGTAAAATCATGAGGGGTACCATCAGCGTTTTATGTGAAAAAATCATAAGGGGTACCATCAGGGTTTTATGTGTAAAAATCATAAGGGGTACCATCAGCGTTTTATGTGTAAAAATCATAAGGGGTACCATCAGCGTTTTATGTGTAAAAATCATAAGGGGTACCATCAGCGTTTTATGTGTAGAATCATAAGGGGTACCATCAGCGTTTCATATGTAGAATCATAAGGGGTACCATCAGCGTTTTATGTGTAAAATCATGAGGGGTACCATCAGCGTTTTATGTGTAAAAATCATAAGGGGTACCATCAGCGTTTCATATGTAGAACCATAAGGGGTACCATCAGCGTTTCATATGTAGAATCATAAGGGGTACCATCAGCGTTTCATATGTAGAACCATAAGGGGTACCATCAGCGTTTCATATGTAGAACCATAAGGGGTACCATCAGCGTTTTATGTGTAAAATCATGAGGGGTACCATCAGCGTTTTATGTGTAAAAATCATAAGGGGTACCATCAGCGTTTTATGTGTAAAATCATGAGGGGTACCATCAGCGTTTTATGTGTAAAAATCATGAGGGGTACCATCAGCGTTTTATGTGTAAAAATCATAAGGGGTACCATCAGCGTTTTATGTGTAAAAATCATGAGGGGTACCATCAGCGTTTTATGTGTAAAAATCATAAGGGGTACCATCAGCGTTTTATGTGTAAAAATCATAAGGGGTACCATCAGCATTTTATGTGTAAAAATCATAAGGGGTACCATCAGCGTTTCATATGTAGAACCATAAGGGGTACCATCAGCGTTTCATATGTAGAACCATAAGGGGTACCATCAGCGTTTCATATGTAGAACCATAAGGGGTACCATCAGCGTTTTATGTGTAAAATCATGAGGGGTACCATCAGCGTTTTATGTGTAAAATCATGAGGGGTACCATCAGCGTTTTATGTGTAAAAATCATAAGGGGTACCATCAGCGTTTTATGTGTAAAAATCATAAGGGGTACCATCAGCGTTTTATGTGTAAAAATCATAAGGGGTACCATCAGCGTTTTATGTGTAAAATCATGAGGGGTACCATCAGCGTTTTATGTGTAAAAATCATGAGGGGTACCATCAGCGTTTTATGTGTAAAAATCATAAGGGGTACCATCAGCGTTTTATGTGAAAAAATCATAAGGGGTACCATCAGCATTTTATGTGAAAAAATCATAAGGGGTACCATCAGCGTTTTATGTGTAAAAATCATAAGGGGTACCATCAGCATTTTATGTGTAAAAATCATAAGGGGTACCATCAGCGTTTTATGTGTAAAATCATAAGGGGTACCATCAGCTTTTTATGTGTAAAAATCATAAGGGGTACCATCAGCATTTTATGTGTAAAAATCATAAGGGGTACCATCAGCGTTTTATGTGTAAAAAACCATAAGGGGTACCATCAGCGTTTTATGTGTAAAAATCATAAGGGGTACCATCAGCGTTTTATGTGAAAAAATCATAAGGGGTACCATCAGCATTTTATGTGAAAAAATCATAAGGGGTACCATCAGCGTTTTATGTGTAAAAATCATAAGGGGTACCATCAGCGTTTTATGTGTAAAAATCATAAGGGGTACCATCAGCGTTTTATGTGTAAAATCATAAGGGGTACCATCAGCGTTTTATGTGTAAAACCATAAGGGGTACCATCAGCATTTTATGTGAAAAAATCATAAGGGGTACCATCAGCGTTTTATGTGTAAAAATCATAAGGGGTACCATCAGCGTTTTATGTGTAAAAATCATAAGGGGTACCATCAGCGTTTTATGTGTAAAATCATGAGGGGTACCATCAGCGTTTTATGTGTAAAATCATGAGGGGTACCATCAGCGTTTTATGTGTAAAAATCATAAGGGGTACCATCAGCGTTTTATGTGTAAAAATCATAAGGGGAACCATCAGCGTTTTATGTGTAAAATCATGAGTGGTACCATCAGCGTTTTATGTGTAAAAATCATAAGGGGTACCATCAGCGTTTTATGTGTAAAAATCATAAGGGGTACCATCAGCATTTTATGTGTAAAAATCATAAGGGGTACCATCAGCGTTTTATGTGTAAAAATCATAAGGGGAACCATCAGCGTTTTATGTGTAAAATCATGAGTGGTACCATCAGCGTTTTATGTGTAAAAATCATAAGGGGAACCATCAGCGTTTTATGTGTAAAAATCATAAGGGGTAACATCAGCGTTTTATGTGTAAAAATCATAAGGGGTACCATCAGCGTTTTATGTGTAAAAATCATAAGGGGAACCATCAGCGTTTTATGTGTAAAATCATAAGGGGAACCATCAGCGTTTTATGTGTAAAAATCATAAGGGGTACCATCAGGGTTTTATGTGTAAAAATCATAAGGGGAACCATCAGCGTTTTATGTGTAAAAATCATAAGGGGTACCATCAGCGTTTTATGTGTAAAAATCATAAGGGGTACCATCAGCGTTTTATGTGTAGAATCATAAGGGGTACCATCAGCGTTTCATATGTAGAATCATAAGGGGTACCATCAGCGTTTCATATGTAGAATCATAAGGGGTACCATCAGCGTTTTATGTGTAGAATCATAAGGGGTACCATCAGCGTTTCATATGTAGAATCATAAGGGGTACCATCAGCGTTTCATATGTAGAATCATAAGGGGTACCATCAGCGTTTCATATGTAGAATCATAAGCGGTACCATCAGCGTTTCATATGTAGAATCATAAGGGGTACCATCAGCGTTTCATATGTAGAATCATAAGGGGTACCATCAGCGTTTTATGTGTAAAATCATGAGGGGTACCATCAGCGTTTTATGTGTAAAAATCATAAGGGGTACCATCAGCGTTTCATATGTAGAACCATAAGGGGTACCATCAGCGTTTCATATGTAGAATCATAAGGGGTACCATCAGCGTTTCATATGTAGAACCATAAGGGGTACCATCAGCGTTTCATATGTAGAACCATAAGGGGTACCATCAGCGTTTTATGTGTAAAATCATGAGGGGTACCATCAGCGTTTTATGTGTAAAAATCATAAGGGGTACCATCAGCGTTTTATGTGTAAAAATCATAAGGGGTACCATCAGCGTTTTATGTGTAAAATCATGAGGGGTACCATCAGCGTTTTATGTGTAAAAATCATAAGGGGTACCATCAGCGTTTTATGTGTAAAAATCATGAGGGGTACCATCAGCGTTTTATGTGTAAAAATCATAAGGGGTACCATCAGCGTTTTATGTGTAAAAATCATAAGGGGTACCATCAGCATTTTATGTGTAAAAATCATAAGGGGTACCATCAGCGTTTCATATGTAGAACCATAAGGGGTACCATCAGCGTTTCATATGTAGAACCATAAGGGGTACCATCAGCGTTTCATATGTAGAACCATAAGGGGTACCATCAGCGTTTTATGTGTAAAATCATGAGGGGTACCATCAGCATTTTATGTGTAAAAATCATGAGGGGTACCATCAGCGTTTTATGTGTAAAAATCATAAGGGGTACCATCAGCGTTTTATGTGTAAAAATCATAAGGGGTACCATCAGCGTTTTATGTGAAAAAATCATAAGGGGTACCATCAGCATTTTATGTGAAAAAATCATAAGGGGTACCATCAGCGTTTTATGTGTAAAAATCATAAGGGGTACCATCAGCATTTTATGTGTAAAAATCATAAGGGGTACCATCAGCGTTTTATGTGTAAAATCATAAGGGGTACCATCAGCGTTTTATGTGTAAAAATCATAAGGGGTACCATCAGCATTTTATGTGTAAAAATCATAAGGGGTACCATCAGCGTTTTATGTGTAAAAATCATAAGGGGTACCATCAGCGTTTTATGTGTAAAAATCATAAGGGGTACCATCAGCGTTTTATGTGAAAAAATCATAAGGGGTACCATCAGCATTTTATGTGAAAAACTCATAAGGGGTACCATCAGCGTTTTATGTGTAAAAATCATAAGGGGTACCATCAGCGTTTTATGTGTAAAAATCATAAGGGGTACCATCAGCGTTTTATGTGTAAAATCATAAGGGGTACCATCAGCGTTTTATGTGTAAAACCATGAGGGGTACCATCAGCGTTTAATGTGTAAAATCATGAGGGGTACCATCAGCGTTTTATGTGTAAAATCATAAGGGTTACCATCAGCGTTTTATGTGTAAAATCATGAGGGGTACCATCAGCGTTTTATGTGTAAAATCATGAGGGGTACCATCAGCGTTTTATGTGTAAAATCATGAGGGGTACCATCAGCGTTTTATGTGTAAAAATCATAAGGGGTACCATCAGCGTTTTATGTGTAAAAATCATAAGGGGAACCATCAGCGTTTTATGTGTAAAATCATGAGGGGTACCATCAGCGTTTTATGTGAAAAAATCATAAGGGGTACCATCAGCGTTTTATGTGTAAAAATCATAAGGGGTACCATCAGCGTTTTATGTGTAAAATCATAAGGGGTACCATCAGCGTTTTATGTGTAAAATCATAAGGGGTACCATCAGCGTTTTATGTGTAAAATCATAAGGGGTACCATCAGCGTTTTATGTGTAAAATCATGAGGGGTACCATCAGCGTTTTATGTGTAAAAATCATAAGGGGTACCATCAGCGTTTTATGTGTAAAATCATAAGGGGTACCATCAGCGTTTTATGTGTAAAATCATGAGGGGTACCATCAGCGTTTTATGTGTAAAATCATGAGGGGTACCATCAGCGTTTTATGTGTAAAATCATAAGGGGTACCATCAGCGTTTTATGTGTAAAATCATAAGGGGTACCATCAGCGTTTTATGTGTAAAATCATAAGGGGTACCATCAGCGTTTTATGTGTAAAATCATGAGGGGTACCATCAGCGTTTTATGTGTAAAATCATAAGGGGTACCATCAGCGTTTTATGTGTAAAATCATAAGGGGTACCATCAGCGTTTTATGTGTAAAATCATGAGGGGTACCATCAGCGTTTTATGTGTAAAATCATGAGGGGTACCATCAGCGTTTTATGTGTAAAATCATGAGGGGTACCATCAGCGTTTTATGTGTAAAAATCATAAGGGGTACCATCAGCGTTTTATGTGTAAAAATCATAAGGGGAACCATCAGCGTTTTATGTGTAAAATCATGAGGGGTACCATCAGCGTTTTATGTGTAAAATCATGAGGGGTACCATCAGCGTTTTATGTGAAAAAATCATAAGGGGTACCATCAGCGTTTTATGTGTAAAATCATGAGTGGTACCATCAGCGTTTTATGTGTAAAAATCATAAGGGGAACCATCAGCGTTTTATGTGTAAAAATCATAAGGGGTAACATCAGCGTTTTATGTGTAAAAATCATAAGGGGTACCATCAGCGTTTTATGTGTAAAAATCATAAGGGGAACCATCAGCGTTTTATGTGTAAAATCATAAGGGGAACCATCAGCGTTTTATGTGTAAAAATCATAAGGGGTACCATCAGGGTTTTATGTGTAAAAATCATAAGGGGAACCATCAGCGTTTTATGTGTAAAAATCATAAGGGGTACCATCAGCGTTTTATGTGTAAAAATCATAAGGGGTACCATCAGCGTTTTATGTGTAGAATCATAAGGGGTACCATCAGCGTTTCATATGTAGAATCATAAGGGGTACCATCAGCGTTTCATATGTAGAATCATAAGGGGTACCATCAGCGTTTTATGTGTAGAATCATAAGGGGTACCATCAGCGTTTCATATGTAGAATCATAAGGGGTACCATCAGCGTTTCATATGTAGAATCATAAGGGGTACCATCAGCGTTTCATATGTAGAATCATAAGCGGTACCATCAGCGTTTCATATGTAGAATCATAAGGGGTACCATCAGCGTTTCATATGTAGAATCATAAGGGGTACCATCAGCGTTTTATGTGTAAAATCATGAGGGGTACCATCAGCGTTTTATGTGTAAAAATCATAAGGGGTACCATCAGCGTTTCATATGTAGAACCATAAGGGGTACCATCAGCGTTTCATATGTAGAATCATAAGGGGTACCATCAGCGTTTCATATGTAGAACCATAAGGGGTACCATCAGCGTTTCATATGTAGAACCATAAGGGGTACCATCAGCGTTTTATGTGTAAAATCATGAGGGGTACCATCAGCGTTTTATGTGTAAAAATCATAAGGGGTACCATCAGCGTTTTATGTGTAAAAATCATAAGGGGTACCATCAGCGTTTTATGTGTAAAATCATGAGGGGTACCATCAGCGTTTTATGTGTAAAAATCATAAGGGGTACCATCAGCGTTTTATGTGTAAAAATCATGAGGGGTACCATCAGCGTTTTATGTGTAAAAATCATAAGGGGTACCATCAGCGTTTTATGTGTAAAAATCATAAGGGGTACCATCAGCATTTTATGTGTAAAAATCATAAGGGGTACCATCAGCGTTTCATATGTAGAACCATAAGGGGTACCATCAGCGTTTCATATGTAGAACCATAAGGGGTACCATCAGCGTTTCATATGTAGAACCATAAGGGGTACCATCAGCGTTTTATGTGTAAAATCATGAGGGGTACCATCAGCATTTTATGTGTAAAAATCATGAGGGGTACCATCAGCGTTTTATGTGTAAAAATCATAAGGGGTACCATCAGCGTTTTATGTGTAAAAATCATAAGGGGTACCATCAGCGTTTTATGTGAAAAAATCATAAGGGGTACCATCAGCATTTTATGTGAAAAAATCATAAGGGGTACCATCAGCGTTTTATGTGTAAAAATCATAAGGGGTACCATCAGCATTTTATGTGTAAAAATCATAAGGGGTACCATCAGCGTTTTATGTGTAAAATCATAAGGGGTACCATCAGCGTTTTATGTGTAAAAATCATAAGGGGTACCATCAGCATTTTATGTGTAAAAATCATAAGGGGTACCATCAGCGTTTTATGTGTAAAAATCATAAGGGGTACCATCAGCGTTTTATGTGTAAAAATCATAAGGGGTACCATCAGCGTTTTATGTGAAAAAATCATAAGGGGTACCATCAGCATTTTATGTGAAAAAATCATAAGGGGTACCATCAGCGTTTTATGTGTAAAAATCATAAGGGGTACCATCAGCGTTTTATGTGTAAAAATCATAAGGGGTACCATCAGCGTTTTATGTGTAAAATCATAAGGGGTACCATCAGCGTTTTATGTGTAAAACCATGAGGGGTACCATCAGCGTTTAATGTGTAAAATCATGAGGGGTACCATCAGCGTTTTATGTGTAAAATCATAAGGGTTACCATCAGCGTTTTATGTGTAAAATCATGAGGGGTACCATCAGCGTTTTATGTGTAAAATCATGAGGGGTACCATCAGCGTTTTATGTGTAAAATCATGAGGGGTACCATCAGCGTTTTATGTGTAAAAATCATAAGGGGTACCATCAGCGTTTTATGTGTAAAAATCATAAGGGGAACCATCAGCGTTTTATGTGTAAAATCATGAGGGGTACCATCAGCGTTTTATGTGAAAAAATCATAAGGGGTACCATCAGCGTTTTATGTGTAAAAATCATAAGGGGTACCATCAGCGTTTTATGTGTAAAATCATAAGGGGTACCATCAGCGTTTTATGTGTAAAATCATAAGGGGTACCATCAGCGTTTTATGTGTAAAATCATAAGGGGTACCATCAGCGTTTTATGTGTAAAATCATGAGGGGTACCATCAGCGTTTTATGTGTAAAAATCATAAGGGGTACCATCAGCGTTTTATGTGTAAAATCATAAGGGGTACCATCAGCGTTTTATGTGTAAAATCATGAGGGGTACCATCAGCGTTTTATGTGTAAAATCATGAGGGGTACCATCAGCGTTTTATGTGTAAAATCATAAGGGGTACCATCAGCGTTTTATGTGTAAAATCATAAGGGGTACCATCAGCGTTTTATGTGTAAAATCATAAGGGGTACCATCAGCGTTTTATGTGTAAAATCATGAGGGGTACCATCAGCGTTTTATGTGTAAAATCATAAGGGGTACCATCAGCGTTTTATGTGTAAAATCATAAGGGGTACCATCAGCGTTTTATGTGTAAAATCATGAGGGGTACCATCAGCGTTTTATGTGTAAAATCATGAGGGGTACCATCAGCGTTTTATGTGTAAAATCATGAGGGGTACCATCAGCGTTTTATGTGTAAAAATCATAAGGGGTACCATCAGCGTTTTATGTGTAAAAATCATAAGGGGAACCATCAGCGTTTTATGTGTAAAATCATGAGGGGTACCATCAGCGTTTTATGTGTAAAATCATGAGGGGTACCATCAGCGTTTTATGTGAAAAAATCATAAGGGGTACCATCAGCGTTTTATGTGTAAAAATCATAAGGGGTACCATCAGCGTTTTATGTGTAAAATCATAAGGGGTACCATCAGCGTTTTATGTGTAAAATCATGAGGGGTACCATCAGCGTTTTATGTGTAAAATCATAAGGGGTACCATCAGCGTTTTATGTGTAAAATCATGAGTGGTACCATCAGCGTTTTATGTGTAAAATCATGAGGGGTACCATCAGCGTTTTATGTGTAAAAATCATAAGGGGTACCATCAGCGTTTTATGTGTAAAAATCATAAGGGGAACCATCAGCGTTTTATGTGTAAAATCATGAGGGGTACCATCAGCGTTTTATGTGTAAAATCATGAGGGGTACCATCAGCGTTTTATGTGTAAAATCATGAGGGGTACCATCAGCGTTTTATGTGTAAAAATCATAAGGGGTACCATCAGCGTTTTATGTGTAAAAATCATAAGGGGAACCATCAGCGTTTTATGTGTAAAATCATGAGTGGTACCATCAGCGTTTTATGTGTAAAAATCATAAGGGGAACCATCAGCGTTTTATGTGTAAAAATCATAAGGGGAACCATCAGCGTTTTATGTGTAAAAATCATAAGGGGTAACATCAGCTTTTTATGTGTAAAAATCATAAGGGGTACCATCAGCGTTTTATGTGTAAAATCATGAGTGGTACCATCAGCGTTTTATGTGTAAAAATCATAAGGGGTACCATCAGCGTTTTATGTGTAAAAATCATAAGGGGAACCATCAGCGTTTTATGTGTAAAAATCATAAGGGGTAACATCAGCGTTTTATGTGTAAAAATCATAAGGGGTACCATCAGCGTTTTATGTGTAAAAATCATAAGGGGAACCATCAGCGTTTTATGTGTAAAATCATAAGGGGAACCATCAGCGTTTTATGTGTAAAAATCTTAAGGGGTACCATCAGGGTTTTATGTGTAAAAATCATAAGGGGAACCATCAGCGTTTTATGTGTAAAAATCATAAGGGGTACCATCAGCGTTTTATGTGTAAAAATCATAAGGGGTACCATCAGCGTTTTATGTGTAGAATCATAAGGGGTACCATCAGCGTTTCATATGTAGAATCATAAGGGGTACCATCAGCGTTTTATGTGTAGAATCATAAGGGGTACCATCAGCGTTTCATATGTAGAATCATAAGGGGTACCATCAGCGTTTCATATGTAGAATCATAAGGGGTACCATCAGCGTTTCATATGTAGAATCATAAGCGGTACCATCAGCGTTTCATATGTAGAATCATAAGGGGTACCATCAGCGTTTCATATGTAGAATCATAAGGGGTACCATCAGCGTTTTATGTGTAAAATCATGAGGGGTACCATCAGCGTTTTATGTGTAAAAATCATAAGGGGTACCATCAGCGTTTCATATGTAGAACCATAAGGGGTACCATCAGCGTTTCATATGTAGAATCATAAGGGGTACCATCAGCGTTTCATATGTAGAACCATAAGGGGTACCATCAGCGTTTCATATGTAGAACCATAAGGGGTACCATCAGCGTTTTATGTGTAAAATCATGAGGGGTACCATCAGCGTTTTATGTGTAAAAATCATAAGGGGTACCATCAGCGTTTTATGTGTAAAAATCATAAGGGGTACCATCAGCGTTTTATGTGTAAAATCATGAGGGGTACCATCAGCGTTTTATGTGTAAAAATCATGAGGGGTACCATCAGCGTTTTATGTGTAAAAATCATAAGGGGTACCATCAGCGTTTTATGTGTAAAAATCATGAGGGGTACCATCAGCGTTTTATGTGTAAAAATCATAAGGGGTACCATCAGCGTTTTATGTGTAAAAATCATAAGGGGTACCATCAGCATTTTATGTGTAAAAATCATAAGGGGTACCATCAGCGTTTCATATGTAGAACCATAAGGGGTACCATCAGCGTTTCATATGTAGAACCATAAGGGGTACCATCAGCGTTTCATATGTAGAACCATAAGGGGTACCATCAGCGTTTTATGTGTAAAAATCATAAGGGGTACCATCAGCGTTTTATGTGTAAAAATCATAAGGGGAACCATCAGCGTTTTATGTGTAAAAATCATAAGGGGTAACATCAGCGTTTTATGTGTAAAAATCATAAGGGGTACCATCAGCGTTTTATGTGTAAAAATCATAAGGGGAACCATCAGCGTTTTATGTGTAAAATCATAAGGGGAACCATCAGCGTTTTATGTGTAAAAATCATAAGGGGTACCATCAGGGTTTTATGTGTAAAAATCATAAGGGGAACCATCAGCATTTTATGTGTAAAAATCATAAGGGGTACCATCAGCGTTTTATGTGTAAAATCATAAGGGGTACCATCAGCGTTTTATGTGTAAAAATCATAAGGGGAACCATCAGCGTTTTATGTGTAAAAATCATAAGGGGTAACATCAGCGTTTTATGTGTAAAAATCATAAGGGGTACCATCAGCGTTTTATGTGTAAAAATCATAAGGGGAACCATCAGCGTTTTATGTGTAAAATCATAAGGGGAACCATCAGCGTTTTATGTGTAAAAATCTTAAGGGGTACCATCAGGGTTTTATGTGTAAAAATCATAAGGGGAACCATCAGCGTTTTATGTGTAAAAATCATAAGGGGTACCATCAGCGTTTTATGTGTAAAAATCATAAGGGGTACCATCAGCGTTTTATGTGTAGAATCATAAGGGGTACCATCAGCGTTTCATATGTAGAATCATAAGGGGTACCATCAGCGTTTTATGTGTAGAATCATAAGGGGTACCATCAGCGTTTCATATGTAGAATCATAAGGGGTACCATCAGCGTTTCATATGTAGAATCATAAGGGGTACCATCAGCGTTTCATATGTAGAATCATAAGCGGTACCATCAGCGTTTCATATGTAGAATCATAAGGGGTACCATCAGCGTTTCATATGTAGAATCATAAGGGGTACCATCAGCGTTTTATGTGTAAAATCATGAGGGGTACCATCAGCGTTTTATGTGTAAAAATCATAAGGGGTACCATCAGCGTTTCATATGTAGAACCATAAGGGGTACCATCAGCGTTTCATATGTAGAATCATAAGGGGTACCATCAGCGTTTCATATGTAGAACCATAAGGGGTACCATCAGCGTTTCATATGTAGAACCATAAGGGGTACCATCAGCGTTTTATGTGTAAAATCATGAGGGGTACCATCAGCGTTTTATGTGTAAAAATCATAAGGGGTACCATCAGCGTTTTATGTGTAAAAATCATAAGGGGTACCATCAGCGTTTTATGTGTAAAATCATGAGGGGTACCATCAGCGTTTTATGTGTAAAAATCATGAGGGGTACCATCAGCGTTTTATGTGTAAAAATCATAAGGGGTACCATCAGCGTTTTATGTGTAAAAATCATGAGGGGTACCATCAGCGTTTTATGTGTAAAAATCATAAGGGGTACCATCAGCGTTTTATGTGTAAAAATCATAAGGGGTACCATCAGCATTTTATGTGTAAAAATCATAAGGGGTACCATCAGCGTTTCATATGTAGAACCATAAGGGGTACCATCAGCGTTTCATATGTAGAACCATAAGGGGTACCATCAGCGTTTCATATGTAGAACCATAAGGGGTACCATCAGCGTTTTATGTGTAAAAATCATAAGGGGTACCATCAGCGTTTTATGTGTAAAAATCATAAGGGGAACCATCAGCGTTTTATGTGTAAAAATCATAAGGGGTAACATCAGCGTTTTATGTGTAAAAATCATAAGGGGTACCATCAGCGTTTTATGTGTAAAAATCATAAGGGGAACCATCAGCGTTTTATGTGTAAAATCATAAGGGGAACCATCAGCGTTTTATGTGTAAAAATCATAAGGGGTACCATCAGGGTTTTATGTGTAAAAATCATAAGGGGAACCATCAGCATTTTATGTGTAAAAATCATAAGGGGTACCATCAGCGTTTTATGTGTAAAATCATAAGGGGTACCATCAGCGTTTTATGTGTAAAAATCATAAGGGGTACCATCAGCATTTTATGTGTAAAAATCATAAGGGGTACCATCAGCGTTTTATGTGTAAAAATCATAAGGGGTACCATCAGCGTTTTATGTGAAAAAATCATAAGGGGTACCATCAGCATTTTATGTGAAAAAATCATAAGGGGTACCATCAGTGTTTTATGTGTAAAAATCATAAGGGGTACCATCAGCGTTTTATGTGTAAAAATCATAAGGGGTACCATCAGCGTTTTATGTGTAAAATCATAAGGGGTACCATCAGCGTTTTATGTGTAAAACCATAAGGGGTACCATCAGCATTTTATGTGAAAAAATCATAAGGGGTACCATCAGCGTTTTATGTGTAAAAATCATAAGGGGTACCATCAGCGTTTTATGTGTAAAAATCATAAGGGGTACCATCAGCGTTTTATGTGTAAAATTATGAGGGGTACCATCAGCGTTTTATGTGTAAAATCATGAGGGGTACCATCAGCGTTTTATGTGTAAAAATCATAAGGAGAACCATCAGCGTTTTATGTGTAAAATCATGAGTGGTACCATCAGCGTTTTATGTGTAAAAATCATAAGGGGTACCATCAGCGTTTTATGTGTAAAAATCATAAGGGGTACCATCAGCGTTTTATGTGTAAAATCATGAGGGGTACCATCAGCGTTTTATGTGTAAAATCATGAGGGGTACCATCAGCGTTTTATGTGTAAAAATCATAAGGGGAACCATCAGCGTTTTATGTGTAAAATCATGAGGGGTACCATCAGCGTTTTATGTGTAAAATCATGAGGGGTACCATCAGCGTTTTATGTGTAAAAATCATAAGGGGAACCATCAGCGTTTTATGTGTAAAATCATGAGGGGTACCATCAGCGTTTTATGTGTAAAATCATGAGGGGTACCATCAGCGTTTTATGTGTAAAAATCATAAGGGGAACCATCAGCGTTTTATGTGTAAAAATCATAAGGGGTAACATCAGCGTTTTATGTGTAAAAATCATAAGGGGAACCATCAGCGTTTTATGTGTAAAAATCATAAGGGGTACCATCAGCGTTTTATGTGTAAAAATCATAAGGGGTACCATCAGCGTTTTATGTGTAAAAATCATAAGGGGTACCATCAGCGTTTTATGTGTAAAATCATGAGGGGTACCATCAGCGTTTTATGTGTAAAATCATGAGGGGTACCATCAGCGTTTTATGTGTAAAAATCATAAGGGGAACCATCAGCGTTTTATGTGTAAAATCATGAGTGGTACCATCAGCGTTTTATGTGTAAAAATCATAAGGGGTACCATCAGCGTTTTATGTGTAAAAATCATAAGGGGAACCATCAGCGTTTTATGTGTAAAAATCATAAGGGGTAACATCAGCGTTTTATGTGTAAAAATCATAAGGGGAACCATCAGCGTTTTATGTGTAAAAATCATAAGGGGTAACATCAGCGTTTTATGTGTAAAAATCATAAGGGGTACCATCAGCGTTTTATGTGTAAAAATCATAAGGGGAACCATCAGCGTTTTATGTGTAAAATCATAAGGGGAACCATCAGCGTTTTATGTGTAAAAATCATAAGGGGTACCATCAGCATTTTATGTGTAAAAATCATAAGGGGTACCATCAGCGTTTTATGTGTAAAAATCATAAGGGGTACCATCAGCGTTTTATGTGTAGAATCATAAGGGGTACCATCAGCGTTTCATATGTAGAATCATAAGGGGTACCATCAGCGTTTCATATGTAGAATCATAAGGGGTACCATCAGCGTTTTATGTGTAGAATCATAAGGGGTACCATCAGCGTTTCATATGTAGAATCATAAGGGGTACCATCAGCGTTTCATATGTAGAATCATAAGGGGTACCATCAGCGTTTCATATGTAGAATCATAAGGGGTACCATCAGCGTTTTATGTGTAGAATCATAAGGGGTACCATCAGCGTTTCATATGTAGAATCATAAGGGGTACCATCAGCGTTTCATATGTAGAATCATAAGGGGTACCATCAGCGTTTCATATGTAGAATCATAAGCGGTACCATCAGCGTTTCATATGTAGAATCATAAGGGGTACCATCAGCGTTTCATATGTAGAATCATAAGGGGTACCATCAGCGTTTTATGTGTAAAATCATGAGGGGTACCATCAGCGTTTTATGTGTAAAAATCATAAGGGGTACCATCAGCGTTTCATATGTAGAACCATAAGGGGTACCATCAGCGTTTCATATGTAGAATCATAAGGGGTACCATCAGCGTTTCATATGTAGAACCATAAGGGGTACCATCAGCGTTTCATATGTAGAACCATAAGGGGTACCATCAGCGTTTTATGTGTAAAATCATGAGGGGTACCATCAGCGTTTTATGTGTAAAAATCATAAGGGGTACCATCAGCGTTTTATGTGTAAAAATCATAAGGGGTACCATCAGCGTTTTATGTGTAAAATCATGAGGGGTACCATCAGCGTTTTATGTGTAAAAATCATGAGGGGTACCATCAGCGTTTTATGTGTAAAAATCATAAGGGGTACCATCAGCGTTTTATGTGTAAAAATCATGAGGGGTACCATCAGCGTTTTATGTGTAAAAATCATAAGGGGTACCATCAGCGTTTTATGTGTAAAAATCATAAGGGGTACCATCAGCATTTTATGTGTAAAAATCATAAGGGGTACCATCAGCGTTTCATATGTAGAACCATAAGGGGTACCATCAGCGTTTCATATGTAGAACCATAAGGGGTACCATCAGCGTTTCATATGTAGAACCATAAGGGGTACCATCAGCGTTTTATGTGTAAAAATCATAAGGGGTACCATCAGCGTTTTATGTGTAAAAATCATAAGGGGTACCATCAGCGTTTTATGTGTAAAATCATGAGGGGTACCATCAGCGTTTTATGTGTAAAAATCATGAGGGGTACCATCAGCGTTTTATGTGTAAAAATCATAAGGGGTACCATCAGCGTTTTATGTGTAAAAATCATAAGGGGTACCATCAGCGTTTTATGTGAAAAAATCATAAGGGGTACCATCAGCATTTTATGTGAAAAAATCATAAGGGGTACCATCAGCGTTTTATGTGTAAAAATCATAAGGGGTACCATCAGCATTTTATGTGTAAAAATCATAAGGGGTACCATCAGCGTTTTATGTGTAAAATCATAAGGGGTACCATCAGCGTTTTATGTGTAAAAATCATAAGGGGTACCATCAGCATTTTATGTGTAAAAATCATAAGGGGTACCATCAGCGTTTTATGTGTAAAAATCATAAGGGGTACCATCAGCGTTTTATGTGTAAAAATCATAAGGGGTACCATCAGCGTTTTATGTGAAAAAATCATAAGGGGTACCATCAGCATTTTATGTGAAAAAATCATAAGGGGTACCATCAGCGTTTTATGTGTAAAAATCATAAGGGGTACCATCAGCGTTTTATGTGTAAAAATCATAAGGGGTACCATCAGCGTTTTATGTGTAAAATCATAAGGGGTACCATCAGCGTTTTATGTGTAAAACCATGAGGGGTACCATCAGCGTTTTATGTGTAAAATCATAAGGGGAACCATCAGGGTTTTATGTGTAAAAATCATAAGGGGAACCATCAGCGTTTTATGTGTAAAAATCATAAGGGGTACCATCAGCGTTTTATGTGTAAAAATCATAAGGGGTACCATCAGCGTTTTATGTGTAGAATCATAAGGGGTACCATCAGCGTTTCATATGTAGAATCATAAGGGGTACCATCAGCGTTTCATATGTAGAATCATAAGGGGTACCATCAGCGTTTTATGTGTAGAATCATAAGGGGTACCATCAGCGTTTCATATGTAGAATCATAAGGGGTACCATCAGCGTTTCATATGTAGAATCATAAGGGGTACCATCAGCGTTTCATATGTAGAATCATAAGCGGTACCATCAGCGTTTCATATGTAGAATCATAAGGGGTACCATCAGCGTTTCATATGTAGAATCATAAGGGGTACCATCAGCGTTTTATGTGTAAAATCATGAGGGGTACCATCAGCGTTTTATGTGTAAAAATCATAAGGGGTACCATCAGCGTTTCATATGTAGAACCATAAGGGGTACCATCAGCGTTTCATATGTAGAATCATAAGGGGTACCATCAGCGTTTCATATGTAGAACCATAAGGGGTACCATCAGCGTTTCATATGTAGAACCATAAGGGGTACCATCAGCGTTTTATGTGTAAAATCATGAGGGGTACCATCAGCGTTTTATGTGTAAAAATCATAAGGGGTACCATCAGCGTTTTATGTGTAAAAATCATAAGGGGTACCATCAGCGTTTTATGTGTAAAATCATGAGGGGTACCATCAGCGTTTTATGTGTAAAAATCATGAGGGGTACCATCAGCGTTTTATGTGTAAAAATCATAAGGGGTACCATCAGCGTTTTATGTGTAAAAATCATGAGGGGTACCATCAGCGTTTTATGTGTAAAAATCATAAGGGGTACCATCAGCGTTTTATGTGTAAAAATCATAAGGGGTACCATCAGCATTTTATGTGTAAAAATCATAAGGGGTACCATCAGCGTTTCATATGTAGAACCATAAGGGGTACCATCAGCGTTTCATATGTAGAACCATAAGGGGTACCATCAGCGTTTCATATGTAGAACCATAAGGGGTACCATCAGCGTTTTATGTGTAAAAATCATAAGGGGTACCATCAGCGTTTTATGTGTAAAAATCATAAGGGGTACCATCAGCGTTTTATGTGTAAAATCATGAGGGGTACCATCAGCGTTTTATGTGTAAAAATCATGAGGGGTACCATCAGCGTTTTATGTGTAAAAATCATAAGGGGTACCATCAGCGTTTTATGTGTAAAAATCATAAGGGGTACCATCAGCGTTTTATGTGAAAAAATCATAAGGGGTACCATCAGCATTTTATGTGAAAAAATCATAAGGGGTACCATCAGCGTTTTATGTGTAAAAATCATAAGGGGTACCATCAGCATTTTATGTGTAAAAATCATAAGGGGTACCATCAGCGTTTTATGTGTAAAAATCATAAGGGGTACCATCAGCGTTTTATGTGAAAAAATCATAAGGGGTACCATCAGCATTTTATGTGAAAAAATCATAAGGGGTACCATCAGCGTTTTATGTGTAAAAATCATAAGGGGTACCATCAGCGTTTTATGTGTAAAAATCATAAGGGGTACCATCAGCGTTTTATGTGTAAAATCATAAGGGGTACCATCAGCGTTTTATGTGTAAAACCATAAGGGGTACCATCAGCATTTTATGTGAAAAAATCATAAGGGGTACCATCAGCGTTTTATGTGTAAAAATCATAAGGGGTACCATCAGCGTTTTATGTGTAAAAATCATAAGGGGTACCATCAGCGTTTTATGTGTAAAATTATGAGGGGTACCATCAGCGTTTTATGTGTAAAATCATGAGGGGTACCATCAGCGTTTTATGTGTAAAAATCATAAGGAGAACCATCAGCGTTTTATGTGTAAAATCATGAGTGGTACCATCAGCGTTTTATGTGTAAAAATCATAAGGGGTACCATCAGCGTTTTATGTGTAAAAATCATAAGGGGTACCATCAGCGTTTTATGTGTAAAATCATGAGGGGTACCATCAGCGTTTTATGTGTAAAATCATGAGGGGTACCATCAGCGTTTTATGTGTAAAAATCATAAGGGGAACCATCAGCGTTTTATGTGTAAAATCATGAGGGGTACCATCAGCGTTTTATGTGTAAAATCATGAGGGGTACCATCAGCGTTTTATGTGTAAAAATCATAAGGGGAACCATCAGCGTTTTATGTGTAAAATCATGAGGGGTACCATCAGCGTTTTATGTGTAAAATCATGAGGGGTACCATCAGCGTTTTATGTGTAAAAATCATAAGGGGAACCATCAGCGTTTTATGTGTAAAAATCATAAGGGGTAACATCAGCGTTTTATGTGTAAAAATCATAAGGGGAACCATCAGCGTTTTATGTGTAAAAATCATAAGGGGTACCATCAGCGTTTTATGTGTAAAAATCATAAGGGGTACCATCAGCGTTTTATGTGTAAAAATCATAAGGGGTACCATCAGCGTTTTATGTGTAAAATCATGAGGGGTACCATCAGCGTTTTATGTGTAAAATCATGAGGGGTACCATCAGCGTTTTATGTGTAAAAATCATAAGGGGAACCATCAGCGTTTTATGTGTAAAATCATGAGTGGTACCATCAGCGTTTTATGTGTAAAAATCATAAGGGGTACCATCAGCGTTTTATGTGTAAAAATCATAAGGGGAACCATCAGCGTTTTATGTGTAAAAATCATAAGGGGTAACATCAGCGTTTTATGTGTAAAAATCATAAGGGGAACCATCAGCGTTTTATGTGTAAAAATCATAAGGGGTAACATCAGCGTTTTATGTGTAAAAATCATAAGGGGAACCATCAGCGTTTTATGTGTAAAATCATAAGGGGAACCATCAGCGTTTTATGTGTAAAAATCATAAGGGGTACCATCAGCGTTTTATGTGTAAAAATCATAAGGGGAACCATCAGCGTTTTATGTGTAAAATCATAAGGGGAACCATCAGCGTTTTATGTGTAAAAATCATAAGGGGTACCATCAGCATTTTATGTGTAAAAATCATAAGGGGTACCATCAGCGTTTTATGTGTAAAAATCATAAGGGGTACCATCAGCGTTTTATGTGTAGAATCATAAGGGGTACCATCAGCGTTTCATATGTAGAATCATAAGGGGTACCATCAGCGTTTCATATGTAGAATCATAAGGGGTACCATCAGCGTTTTATGTGTAGAATCATAAGGGGTACCATCAGCGTTTCATATGTAGAATCATAAGGGGTACCATCAGCGTTTCATATGTAGAATCATAAGGGGTACCATCAGCGTTTCATATGTAGAATCATAAGGGGTACCATCAGCGTTTTATGTGTAGAATCATAAGGGGTACCATCAGCGTTTCATATGTAGAATCATAAGGGGTACCATCAGCGTTTCATATGTAGAATCATAAGGGGTACCATCAGCGTTTCATATGTAGAATCATAAGCGGTACCATCAGCGTTTCATATGTAGAATCATAAGGGGTACCATCAGCGTTTCATATGTAGAATCATAAGGGGTACCATCAGCGTTTTATGTGTAAAATCATGAGGGGTACCATCAGCGTTTTATGTGTAAAAATCATAAGGGGTACCATCAGCGTTTCATATGTAGAACCATAAGGGGTACCATCAGCGTTTCATATGTAGAATCATAAGGGGTACCATCAGCGTTTCATATGTAGAACCATAAGGGGTACCATCAGCGTTTCATATGTAGAACCATAAGGGGTACCATCAGCGTTTTATGTGTAAAATCATGAGGGGTACCATCAGCGTTTTATGTGTAAAAATCATAAGGGGTACCATCAGCGTTTTATGTGTAAAAATCATAAGGGGTACCATCAGCGTTTTATGTGTAAAATCATGAGGGGTACCATCAGCGTTTTATGTGTAAAAATCATGAGGGGTACCATCAGCGTTTTATGTGTAAAAATCATAAGGGGTACCATCAGCGTTTTATGTGTAAAAATCATGAGGGGTACCATCAGCGTTTTATGTGTAAAAATCATAAGGGGTACCATCAGCGTTTTATGTGTAAAAATCATAAGGGGTACCATCAGCATTTTATGTGTAAAAATCATAAGGGGTACCATCAGCGTTTCATATGTAGAACCATAAGGGGTACCATCAGCGTTTCATATGTAGAACCATAAGGGGTACCATCAGCGTTTCATATGTAGAACCATAAGGGGTACCATCAGCGTTTTATGTGTAAAAATCATAAGGGGTACCATCAGCGTTTTATGTGTAAAAATCATAAGGGGTACCATCAGCGTTTTATGTGTAAAATCATGAGGGGTACCATCAGCGTTTTATGTGTAAAAATCATGAGGGGTACCATCAGCGTTTTATGTGTAAAAATCATAAGGGGTACCATCAGCGTTTTATGTGTAAAAATCATAAGGGGTACCATCAGCGTTTTATGTGAAAAAATCATAAGGGGTACCATCAGCATTTTATGTGAAAAAATCATAAGGGGTACCATCAGCGTTTTATGTGTAAAAATCATAAGGGGTACCATCAGCATTTTATGTGTAAAAATCATAAGGGGTACCATCAGCGTTTTATGTGTAAAATCATAAGGGGTACCATCAGCGTTTTATGTGTAAAAATCATAAGGGGTACCATCAGCATTTTATGTGTAAAAATCATAAGGGGTACCATCAGCGTTTTATGTGTAAAAATCATAAGGGGTACCATCAGCGTTTTATGTGTAAAAATCATAAGGGGTACCATCAGCGTTTTATGTGAAAAAATCATAAGGGGTACCATCAGCATTTTATGTGAAAAAATCATAAGGGGTACCATCAGCGTTTTATGTGTAAAAATCATAAGGGGTACCATCAGCGTTTTATGTGTAAAAATCATAAGGGGTACCATCAGCGTTTTATGTGTAAAATCATAAGGGGTACCATCAGCGTTTTATGTGTAAAACCATGAGGGGTACCATCAGCGTTTTATGTGTAAAATCATAAGGGGAACCATCAGGGTTTTATGTGTAAAAATCATAAGGGGAACCATCAGCGTTTTATGTGTAAAAATCATAAGGGGTACCATCAGCGTTTTATGTGTAAAAATCATAAGGGGTACCATCAGCGTTTTATGTGTAGAATCATAAGGGGTACCATCAGCGTTTCATATGTAGAATCATAAGGGGTACCATCAGCGTTTCATATGTAGAATCATAAGGGGTACCATCAGCGTTTTATGTGTAGAATCATAAGGGGTACCATCAGCGTTTCATATGTAGAATCATAAGGGGTACCATCAGCGTTTCATATGTAGAATCATAAGGGGTACCATCAGCGTTTCATATGTAGAATCATAAGCGGTACCATCAGCGTTTCATATGTAGAATCATAAGGGGTACCATCAGCGTTTCATATGTAGAATCATAAGGGGTACCATCAGCGTTTTATGTGTAAAATCATGAGGGGTACCATCAGCGTTTTATGTGTAAAAATCATAAGGGGTACCATCAGCGTTTCATATGTAGAACCATAAGGGGTACCATCAGCGTTTCATATGTAGAATCATAAGGGGTACCATCAGCGTTTCATATGTAGAACCATAAGGGGTACCATCAGCGTTTCATATGTAGAACCATAAGGGGTACCATCAGCGTTTTATGTGTAAAATCATGAGGGGTACCATCAGCGTTTTATGTGTAAAAATCATAAGGGGTACCATCAGCGTTTTATGTGTAAAAATCATAAGGGGTACCATCAGCGTTTTATGTGTAAAATCATGAGGGGTACCATCAGCGTTTTATGTGTAAAAATCATGAGGGGTACCATCAGCGTTTTATGTGTAAAAATCATAAGGGGTACCATCAGCGTTTTATGTGTAAAAATCATGAGGGGTACCATCAGCGTTTTATGTGTAAAAATCATAAGGGGTACCATCAGCGTTTTATGTGTAAAAATCATAAGGGGTACCATCAGCATTTTATGTGTAAAAATCATAAGGGGTACCATCAGCGTTTCATATGTAGAACCATAAGGGGTACCATCAGCGTTTCATATGTAGAACCATAAGGGGTACCATCAGCGTTTCATATGTAGAACCATAAGGGGTACCATCAGCGTTTTATGTGTAAAAATCATAAGGGGTACCATCAGCGTTTTATGTGTAAAAATCATAAGGGGTACCATCAGCGTTTTATGTGTAAAATCATGAGGGGTACCATCAGCGTTTTATGTGTAAAAATCATGAGGGGTACCATCAGCGTTTTATGTGTAAAAATCATAAGGGGTACCATCAGCGTTTTATGTGTAAAAATCATAAGGGGTACCATCAGCGTTTCATATGTAGAACCATAAGGGGTACCATCAGCGTTTCATATGTAGAACCATAAGGGGTACCATCAGCGTTTTATGTGTAAAATCATGAGGGGTACCATCAGCGTTTTATGTGTAAAAATCATAAGGGGTACCATCAGCGTTTTATGTGTAAAAATCATAAGGGGTACCATCAGCGTTTTATGTGTAAAATCATGAGGGGTACCATCAGCGTTTTATGTGTAAAAATCATGAGGGGTACCATCAGCGTTTTATGTGTAAAAATCATAAGGGGTACCATCAGCGTTTTATGTGTAAAAATCATGAGGGGTACCATCAGCGTTTTATGTGTAAAAATCATAAGGGGTACCATCAGCGTTTTATGTGTAAAAATCATAAGGGGTACCATCAGCATTTTATGTGTAAAAATCATAAGGGGTACCATCAGCGTTTCATATGTAGAACCATAAGGGGTACCATCAGCGTTTCATATGTAGAACCATAAGGGGTACCATCAGCGTTTCATATGTAGAACCATAAGGGGTACCATCAGCGTTTTATGTGTAAAAATCATAAGGGGTACCATCAGCGTTTTATGTGTAAAAATCATAAGGGGTACCATCAGCGTTTTATGTGTAAAATCATGAGGGGTACCATCAGCGTTTCATATGTAGAACCATAAGGGGTACCATCAGCGTTTTATGTGTAAAATCATGAGGGGTACCATCAGCGTTTTATGTGTAAAAATCATAAGGGGTACCATCAGCGTTTTATGTGTAAAAATCATAAGGGGTACCATCAGCGTTTTATGTGTAAAATCATGAGGGGTACCATCAGCGTTTTATGTGTAAAAATCATGAGGGGTACCATCAGCGTTTTATGTGTAAAAATCATAAGGGGTACCATCAGCGTTTTATGTGTAAAAATCATGAGGGGTACCATCAGCGTTTTATGTGTAAAAATCATAAGGGGTACCATCAGCGTTTTATGTGTAAAAATCATAAGGGGTACCATCAGCATTTTATGTGTAAAAATCATAAGGGGTACCATCAGCGTTTCATATGTAGAACCATAAGGGGTACCATCAGCGTTTCATATGTAGAACCATAAGGGGTACCATCAGCGTTTCATATGTAGAACCATAAGGGGTACCATCAGCGTTTTATGTGTAAAAATCATAAGGGGTACCATCAGCGTTTTATGTGTAAAAATCATAAGGGGTACCATCAGCGTTTTATGTGTAAAATCATGAGGGGTACCATCAGCGTTTTATGTGTAAAAATCATGAGGGGTACCATCAGCGTTTTATGTGTAAAAATCATAAGGGGTACCATCAGCGTTTTATGTGTAAAAATCATAAGGGGTACCATCAGCGTTTCATATGTAGAACCATAAGGGGTACCATCAGCGTTTCATATGTAGAACCATAAGGGGTACCATCAGCGTTTTATGTGTAAAATCATGAGGGGTACCATCAGCGTTTTATGTGTAAAAATCATAAGGGGTACCATCAGCGTTTTATGTGTAAAAATCATAAGGGGTACCATCAGCGTTTTATGTGTAAAATCATGAGGGGTACCATCAGCGTTTTATGTGTAAAAATCATGAGGGGTACCATCAGCGTTTTATGTGTAAAAATCATAAGGGGTACCATCAGCGTTTTATGTGTAAAAATCATGAGGGGTACCATCAGCGTTTTATGTGTAAAAATCATAAGGGGTACCATCAGCGTTTTATGTGTAAAAATCATAAGGGGTACCATCAGCATTTTATGTGTAAAAATCATAAGGGGTACCATCAGCGTTTCATATGTAGAACCATAAGGGGTACCATCAGCGTTTCATATGTAGAACCATAAGGGGTACCATCAGCGTTTCATATGTAGAACCATAAGGGGTACCATCAGCGTTTTATGTGTAAAAATCATAAGGGGTACCATCAGCGTTTTATGTGTAAAAATCATAAGGGGTACCATCAGCGTTTTATGTGTAAAATCATGAGGGGTACCATCAGCGTTTTATGTGTAAAAATCATGAGGGGTACCATCAGCGTTTTATGTGTAAAAATCATAAGGGGTACCATCAGCGTTTTATGTGTAAAAATCATAAGGGGTACCATCAGCGTTTTATGTGAAAAAATCATAAGGGGTACCATCAGCATTTTATGTGAAAAAATCATAAGGGGTACCATCAGCGTTTTATGTGTAAAAATCATAAGGGGTACCATCAGCATTTTATGTGTAAAAATCATAAGGGGTACCATCAGCGTTTTATGTGTAAAATCATAAGGGGTACCATCAGCGTTTTATGTGTAAAAATCATAAGGGGTACCATCAGCATTTTATGTGTAAAAATCATAAGGGGTACCATCAGCGTTTTATGTGTAAAAATCATAAGGGGTACCATCAGCGTTTTATGTGTAAAAATCATAAGGGGTACCATCAGCGTTTTATGTGAAAAAATCATAAGGGGTACCATCAGCATTTTATGTGAAAAAATCATAAGGGGTACCATCAGCGTTTTATGTGTAAAAATCATAAGGGGTACCATCAGCGTTTTATGTGTAAAAATCATAAGGGGTACCATCAGCGTTTTATGTGTAAAACCATGAGGGGTACCATCAGCGTTTTATGTGTAAAATCATGAGGGGTACCATCAGCGTTTTATGTGTAAAATCATAAGGGGTACCATCAGCGTTTTATGTGTAAAATCATGAGGGGTACCATCAGCGTTTTATGTGTAAAATCATGAGGGGTACCATCAGCGTTTTATGTGTAAAATCATGAGGGGTACCATCAGCGTTTTATGTGTAAAAATCATAAGGGGTACCATCAGCGTTTTATGTGTAAAAATCATAATGGGAACCATCAGCGTTTTATGTGTAAAATCATGAGGGGTACCATCAGCGTTTTATGTGAAAAAATCATAAGGGGTACCATCAGCGTTTTATGTGTAAAAATCATAAGGGGTACCATCAGCGTTTTATGTGTAAAAATCATAAGGGGTACCATCAGCGTTTTATGTGTAAAATCATAAGGGGTACCATCAGCGTTTTATGTGTAAAATCATGAGGGGTACCATCAGCGTTTTATGTGTAAAATCATAAGGGGTACCATCAGCGTTTTATGTGTAAAATCATAAGGGGTACCATCAGCGTTTTATGTGTAAAATCATGAGGGGTACCATCAGTGTTTTATGTGTAAAAATCATAAGGGGTACCATCAGCGTTTTATGTGTAAAATCATAAGGGGTACCATCAATGTTTTATGTGTAAAATCATGAGGGGTACCATCAGCGTTTTATGTGTAAAATCATGAGGGGTACCATCAGCGTTTTATGTGTAAAAATCATAAGGGGTACCATCAGCGTTTTATGTGTAAAAATCATAAGGGGAACCATCAGCGTTTTATGTGTAAAATCATGAGTGGTACCATCAGCGTTTTATGTGTAAAAATCATAAGGGGTACCATCAGCGTTTTATGTGTAAAAATCATAAGGGGAACCATCAGCGTTTTATGTGTAAAAATCATAAGGGGTAACATCAGCGTTTTATGTGTAAAAATCATAAGGGGTACCATCAGCGTTTTATGTGTAAAAATCATAAGGGGAACCATCAGCGTTTTATGTGTAAAATCATAAGGGGAACCATCAGCGTTTTATGTGTAAAAATCATAAGGGGTACCATCAGCGTTTTATGTGTAAAAATCATAAGGGGAACCATCAGCGTTTTATGTGTAAAAATCATAAGGGGTACCATCAGCGTTTTATGTGTAAAAATCATAAGGGGTACCATCAGCGTTTTATGTGTAGAATCATAAGGGGTACCATCAGCGTTTCATATGTAGAATCATAAGGGGTACCATCAGCGTTTCATATGTAGAATCATAAGGGGTACCATCAGCGTTTTATGTGTAGAATCATAAGGGGTACCATCAGCGTTTCATATGTAGAATCATAAGGGGTACCATCAGCGTTTCATATGTAGAATCATAAGCGGTACCATCAGCGTTTCATATGTAGAATCATAAGGGGTACCATCAGCGTTTCATATGTAGAATCATAAGGGGTACCATCAGCGTTTTATGTGTAAAATCATGAGGGGTACCATCAGCGTTTTATGTGTAAAAATCATAAGGGGTACCATCAGCGTTTCATATGTAGAACCATAAGGGGTACCATCAGCGTTTCATATGTAGAATCATAAGGGGTACCATCAGCGTTTCATATGTAGAACCATAAGGGGTACCATCAGTGTTTTATGTGTAAAATCATAAGCGGTACCATCAGCGTTTCATATGTAGAATCATAAGGGGTACCATCAGCGTTTCATATGTAGAATCATAAGCGGTACCATCAGCGTTTCATATGTAGAATCATAAGGGGTACCATCAGCGTTTCATATGTAGAACCATAAGGGGTACCATCAGCGTTTTACGTGTAAAATCATGAGGGGTACCATCAGCGTTTTATGTGTAAAAATCATAAGGGGTACCATCAGCGTTTCATATGTAGAACCATAAGGGGTACCATCAGCGTTTCATATGTAGAACCATAAGGGGTACCATCAGCGTTTCATATGTAGAACCATAAGGGGTACCATCAGCGTTTTATGTGTAAAATCATGAGGGGTACCATCAGCGTTTCATATGTAGAATCATAAGGGGTACCATCAGCGTTTCATATGTAGAATCATAAGCGGTACCATCAGCGTTTCATATGTAGAATCATAAGGGGTACCATCAGCATTTCATATGTAGAACCATAAGGGGTACCATCAGCGTTTTATTTGTAAAATCATGAGGGGTACCATCAGCGTTTTATGTGTAAAAATCATAAGGGGTACCATCAGCGTTTCATATGTAGAATCATAAGGGGTACCATCAGCGTTTCATATGTAGAATCATAAGGGGTACCATCAGCGTTTCATATGTAGAATCATAAGGGGTACCATCAGCGTTTCATATGTGGAATCATAAGGGGTACCATCAGCGTTTTATGTGTAAAATCATGAGGGGTACCATCAGCGTTTTATGTGTAAAAATCATAAGGGGTACCATCAGCGTTTCATATGTAGAACCATAAGGGGTACCATCAGCGTTTCATATGTAGAATCATAAGCGGTACCATCAGCGTTTCATATGTAGAATCATAAGGGGTACCATCAGCGTTTCATATGTAGAATCATAAGGGGTACCATCAGCGTTTCATATGTAGAACCATAAGGGGTACCATCAGCGTTTCATATGTAGAATCATAAGGGGTACCATCAGCGTTTCATATGTAGAATCATAAGGGGTACCATCAGCGTTTCATATGTGGAATCATAAGGGGTACCATCAGCGTTTTATGTGTAAAAATCATAAGGGGTACCATCAGCGTTTTATGTGTAAAAATCATAAGGGGTACCATCAGCGTTTTATGTGTAAAAATCATAAGGGGTACCATCAGCGTTTCATATGTAGAACCATAAGGGGTACCATCAGCGTTTCATATGTAGAACCATAAGGGGTACCATCAGCGTTTCATATGTAGAACCATAAGGGGTACCATCAGCGTTTCATATGTAGAACCATAAGGGGTACCATCAGCGTTTCATATGTAGAATCATAAGGGGTACCATCAGCGTTTTATGAGTAAAATCATAAGGGGTACCATCAGCGTTTCATATGTAGAACCATAAGGGGTACCATCAGCGTTTTATGTGTAAAATCATAAGCGGTACCATCAGCGTTTCATATGTAGAATCATAAGCGGTACCATCAGCGTTTCATATGTAGAATCATAAGGGGTACCATCAGCGTTTCATATGTAGAATCATAAGCGGTACCATCAGCGTTTCATATGTAGAATCATAAGGGGTACCATCAGCGTTTCATATGTAGAACCATAAGGGGTACCATCAGCGTTTTATGTGTAAAATCATGAGGGGTACCATCAGCGTTTTATGTGTAAAAATCATAAGGGGTACCATCAGCGTTTCATATGTAGAACCATAAGGGGTACCATCAGCGTTTCATATGTAGAACCATAAGGGGTACCATCAGCGTTTCATATGTAGAACCATAAGGGGTACCATCAGCGTTTCATATGTAGAACCATAAGGGGTACCATCAGCGTTTTATGTGTAAAATCATGAGGGGTACCATCAGCGTTTCATATGTAGAATCATAAGGGGTAACATCAGCGTTTCATATGTAGAATCATAAGCGGTACCATCAGCGTTTCATATGTAGAATCATAAGGGGTACCATCAGCATTTCATATGTAGAACCATAAGGGGTACCATCAGCGTTTTATGTGTAAAATCATGAGGGGTACCATCAGCGTTTTATGTGTAAAAATCATAAGGGGTACCATCAGCGTTTCATATGTAGAATCATAAGGGGTACCATCAGCGTTTCATATGTAGAATCATAAGGGGTACCATCAGCGTTTCATATGTAGAATCATAAGGGGTACCATCAGCGTTTCATATGTGGAATCATAAGGGGTACCATCAGCGTTTTATGTGTAAAATCATGAGGGGTACCATCAGCGTTTTATGTGTAAAAATCATAAGGGGTAACATCAGCGTTTCATATGTAGAACCATAAGGGGTACCATCAGCGTTTCATATGTAGAATCATAAGCGGTACCATCAGCGTTTCATATGTAGAATCATAAGGGGTACCATCAGCGTTTCATATGTAGAATCATAAGGGGTACCATCAGCGTTTCATATGTAGAACCATAAGGGGTACCATCAGCGTTTCATATGTAGAATCATAAGGGGTACCATCAGCGTTTCATATGTAGAATCATAAGGGGTACCATCAGCGTTTCATATGTGGAATCATAAGGGGTACCATCAGCGTTTTATGTGTAAAAATCATAAGGGGTACCATCAGCGTTTTATGTGTAAAAATCATAAGGGGTACCATCAGCGTTTTATGTGTAAAAATCATAAGGGGTACCATCAGCGTTTCATATGTAGAACCATAAGGGGTACCATCAGCGTTTCATATGTAGAACCATAAGGGGTACCATCAGCGTTTCATATGTAGAACCATAAGGAGAACCATCAGTGTTTTATGTGTAAAATCATAAGGGGTACCATCAGCGTTTTATGTGTAAAATCATGAGGGGTACCATCAGCGTTTTATGTGTAAAATCATAAGGGGTACCATCAGCGTTTCATATGTAGAACCATAAGGGGTACCATCAGCGTTTCATATGTAGAATCATAAGGGGTACCATCAGCGTTTCATATGTAGAACCATAAGGGGTACCATCAGCGTTTCATATGTAGAATCATAAGCGGTACCATCAGCGTTTCATATGTACAATCATAAGGGGTACCATCAGCGTTTCATATGTAGAATCATAAGGGGTACCATCAGCATTTCATATGTAGAACCATAAGGGGTACCATCAGCGTTTTATGTGTAAAATCATGAGGGGTACCATCAGCGTTTTATGTGTAAAAATCATAAGGGGTACCATCAGCGTTTCATATGTAGAACCATAAGGGGTACCATCAGCGTTTCATATGTAGAACCATAAGGGGTACCATCAGCGTTTCATATGTAGAACCATAAGGGGTACCATCAGCGTTTCATATGTAGAACCATAAGGGGTACCATCAGCGTTTCATATGTAGAATCATAAGCGGTACCATCAGCGTTTCATGTGTAGAATCATAAGGGGTACCATCAGCGTTTCATATGTAGAATCATAAGGGGTACCATCAGCGTTTCATATGTAGAATCATAAGGGGTACCATCAGCGTTTCATACGTAGAATCATAAGGGGTACCATCAGCGTTTCATATGTAGAATCATAAGGGGTACCATCAGCGTTTCATATGTAGAATCATAAGCGGTACCATCAGCGTTTCATATGTAGAATCATAAGGGGTACCATCAGCGTTTCATATGTAGAATCATAAGGGGTACCATCAGCGTTTCATATGTAGAACCATAAGGGGTACCATCAGCGTTTTTTGTGTAAAATCATGAGGGGTACCATCAGCGTTTTATGTGTAAAATCATGAGGGGTACCATCAGCGTTTTATGTGTAAAAATCATAAGGGGTACCATCAGCGTTTCATATGTAGAACCATAAGGGGTACCATCAGCGTTTCATATGTAGAACCATAAGGGGTACCATCAGCGTTTCATATGTAGAACCATAAGGGGTACCATCAGCGTTTCATATGTAGAACCATAAGGGGTACCATCAGCGTTTTATGTGTAAAATCATGAGGGGTACCATCAGCGTTTTATGTGTAAAATCATGAGGGGTACCATCAGCGTTTTATGTGTAAAAATCATAAGGGGTACCATCAGCGTTTTATGTGTAAAAATCATAAGGGTTACCATCAGCGTTTTATGTGTAAAATCATGAGGGGTACCATCAGCGTTTTATGTGTAAAAATCATGAGGGGTACCATCAGCGTTTTATGTGTAAAAATCATAAGGGGAACCATCAGCATTTTATGTGAAAAAATCATAAGGGGTACCATCAGCGTTTTATGTGTAAAAATCATAAGGGGTACCATCAGCGTTTTATGTGTAAAAATCATAAGGGGTACCATCAGCGTTTTATGTGTAAAATCATAAGGGGTACCATCAGCGTTTTATGTGTAAAACCATGAGGGGTACCATCAGCGTTTTATGTGTAAAATCATGAGGGGTACCATCAGCGTTTTATGTGTAAAATCATAAGGGGTACCATCAGCGTTTTATGTGTAAAATCATGAGGGGTACCATCAGCGTTTTATGTGTAAAAATCATAAGGGGTACCATCAGCGTTTTATGTGTAAAATCATAAGGGGTACCATCAGCGTTTTATGTGTAAAATCATGAGGGGTACCATCAGCGTTTTATGTGTAAAAATCATAAGGGGTACCATCAGCGTTTTATGTGTAAAATCATAAGGGGTACCATCAGCGTTTTATGTGTAAAATCATGAGGGGTACCATCAGCGTTTTATGTGTAAAAATCATAAGGGGTACCATCAGCGTTTTATGTGTAAAATCATGAGGGGTACCATCAGCGTTTTATGTGTAAAATCATGAGGGGTACCATCAGCGTTTTATGTGTAAAAATCATAAGGGGAACCATCAGCGTTTTATGTGTAAAATCATGAGGGGTACCATCAGCGTTTTATGTGAAAAAATCATAAGGGGTACCATCAGCGTTTTATGTGTAAAAATCATAAGGGGTACCATCAGCGTTTTATGTGAAAAAATCATGAGGGGTACCATCAGCGTTTTATGTGTAAAAATCATAAGGGGTACCATCAGCGTTTTATGTGAAAAAATCATAAGGGGTACCATCAGCGTTTTATGTGTAAAAATAATAAGGGGTACCATCAGCGTTTTATGTGTAAAAATCATAAGGGGTACCATCAGCGTTTTATGTGTAAAATCATAAGGGGTACCATCAGCGTTTTATGTGTAAAATCATGAGGGGTACCATCAGCGTTTTATGTGTAAAATCATGAGGGGTACCATCAGCGTTTTATGTGTAAAATCATAAGGGGTACCATCAGCGTTTTATGTGTAAAATCATAAGGGGTACCATCAGCGTTTTATATGTAAAATCATGAGGGGTACCATCAGCGTTTTATGTGTAAAAATCATAAGGGGTACCATCAGCGTTTTATGTGTAAAAATCATAAGGGGAACCATCAGCGTTTTATGTGTAAAAATCATAAGGGGTAACATCAGCGTTTTATGTGTAAAAATCATAAGGGGTACCATCAGCGTTTTATGTGTAGAATCATAAGGGGTACCATCAGCGTTTCATATGTAGAATCATAAGGGGTACCATCAGCGTTTTATGTGTAAAATCATAAGGGGAACCATCAGCGTTTTATGTGTAAAAATCATAAAGGGTACCATCAGCGTTTTATGTGTAAAAATCATAAGGGGAACCATCAGCGTTTTATGTGTAAAAATCATAAGGGGTACCATCAGCGTTTTATGTGTAAAAATCATAAGGGGTACCATCAGCGTTTTATGTGTAGAATCATAAGCGGTACCATCAGCGTTTCATATGTAGAATCATAAGGGGTACCACAAGCGTTTCATATGTAGAATCATAAGGGGTACCATCAGCGTTTTATGTGTAGAATCATAAGGGGTACCATCAGCGTTTCATATGTAGAATCATAAGGGGTACCATCAGCGTTTCATATGTAGAATCATAAGGGGTACCATCAGCGTTTCATATGTAGAATCATAAGCGGTACCATCAGCGTTTCATATGTAGAATCATAAGGGGTACCATCAGCGTTTCATATGTAGAATCATAAGGGGTACCATCAGCGTTTTATGTGTAAAATCATGAGGGGTACCATCAGCGTTTTATGTGTAAAAATCATAAGGGGTACCATCAGCGTTTCATATGTAGAACCATAAGGGGTACCATCAGCGTTTCATATGTAGAATCATAAGGGGTACCATCAGCGTTTCATATGTAGAACCATAAGGGGTACCAACAGCGTTTCATATGTAGAACCATAAGGGGTACCATCAGCGTTTTATGTGTAAAATCATGAGGGGTACCATCAGCGTTTTATGTGTAAAAATCATAAGGGGTACCATCAGCGTTTTATGTGTAAAAATCATAAGGGGTACCATCAGCGTTTTATGTGTAAAATCATGAGGGGTACCATCAGCGTTTTATGTGTAAAAATCATGAGGGGTACCATCAGCGTTTTATGTGTAAAAATCATAAGGGGTACCATCAGCGTTTCATATGTAGAACCATAAGGGGTACCATCAGCGTTTCATATGTAGAACCATAAGGGGTACCATCAGCGTTTCATATGTAGAACCGTAAGGGGTACCATCAGCGTTTTATGTGTAAAATCATGAGGGGTACCATCAGCGTTTTATGTGTAAAATCATGAGGGGTACCATCAGCGTTTTATGTGTAAAAATCATAAGGGGTACCATCAGCGTTTTATGTGTAAAAATCATAAGGTGTACCATCAGCGTTTTATGTGTAAAATCATGAGGGGTACCATCAGCGTTTTATGTGTAAAAATCATGAGGGGTACCATCAGCGTTTTATGTGTAAAAATCATAAGGGGTACCATCAGCGTTTTATGTGTAAAATCATGAGGGGTACCATCAGCGTTTTATGTGTAAAAATCATAAGGGGTACCATCAGCATTTTATGTGAAAAAATCATAAGGGGTACCATCAGCGTTTTATGTGTAAAAATCATAAGGGGTACCATCAGCGTTTTATGTGTAAAAATCATAAGGGGTACCATCAGCGTTTTATGTGTAAAATCATAAGGGGTACCATCAGCGTTTTATGTGTAAAACCATGAGGGGTACCATCAGCGTTTTATGTGTAAAATCATGAGGGGTACCATCAGCGTTTTATGTGTAAAATCATAAGGGGTACCATCAGCGTTTTATGTGTAAAATCATGAGGGGTACCATCAGCGTTTTATGTGTAAAAATCATAAGGGGTACCATCAGCGTTTTATGTGTAAAAATCATAAGGGGAACCATCAGCGTTTTATGTGTAAAAATCATAAGGGGTAACATCAGCGTTTTATGTGTAAAAATCATAAAGGGTACCATCAGCGTTTTATGTGTAAAAATCATAAGGGGAACCATCAGCGTTTTATGTGTAAAAATCATAAGGGGTACCATCAGCTTTTTATGTGTAAAAATCATAAGGGGTACCATCAGCGTTTTATGTGTAGAATCATAAGGGGTACCATCAGCGTTTCATATGTAGAATCATAAGGGGTACCATCAGCGTTTTATGTGTAAAATCATAAGGGGAACCATCAGCGTTTTATGTGTAAAAATCATAAAGGGTACCATCAGCGTTTTATGTGTAAAAATCATAAGGGGTACCATCAGCGTTTTATGTGTAGAATCATAAGGGGTACCATCAGCGTTTCATATGTAGAATCATAAGGGGTACCATCAGCGTTTCATATGTAGAATCATAAGGGGTACCATCAGCGTTTTATGTGTAGAATCATAAGGGGTACCATCAGCGTTTCATATGTAGAATCATAAGGGGTACCATCAGCGTTTCATATGTAGAATCATAAGGGGTACCATCAGCGTTTCATATGTAGAATCATAAGCGGTACCATCAGCGTTTCATATGTAGAATCATAAGGGGTACCATCAGCGTTTCATATGTAGAATCATAAGGGGTACCATCAGCGTTTTATGTGTAAAATCATGAGGGGTACCATCAGCGTTTTATGTGTAAAAATCATAAGGGGTACCATCAGCGTTTCATATGTAGAACCATAAGGGGTACCATCAGCGTTTCATATGTAGAATCATAAGGGGTACCATCAGCGTTTCATATGTAGAACCATAAGGGGTACCATCAGCGTTTCATATGTAGAACCATAAGGGGTACCATCAGCGTTTTATGTGTAAAATCATGAGGGGTACCATCAGCGTTTTATGTGTAGAATCATAAGGGGTACCATCAGCGTTTCATATGTAGAATCATAAGGGGTACCATCAGCGTTTCATATGTAGAATCATAAGGGGTACCATCAGCGTTTCATATGTAGAATCATAAGCGGTACCATCAGCGTTTCATATGTAGAATCATAAGGGGTACCATCAGCGTTTCATATGTAGAATCATAAGGGGTACCATCAGCGTTTTATGTGTAAAATCATGAGGGGTACCATCAGCGTTTTATGTGTAAAAATCATAAGGGGTACCATCAGCGTTTCATATGTAGAACCATAAGGGGTACCATCAGCGTTTCATATGTAGAATCATAAGGGGTACCATCAGCGTTTCATATGTAGAACCATAAGGGGTACCAACAGCGTTTCATATGTAGAACCATAAGGGGTACCATCAGCGTTTTATGTGTAAAATCATGAGGGGTACCATCAGCGTTTTATGTGTAAAAATCATAAGGGGTACCATCAGCGTTTTATGTGTAAAAATCATAAGGGGTACCATCAGCGTTTTATGTGTAAAATCATGAGGGGTACCATCAGCGTTTTATGTGTAAAAATCATGAGGGGTACCATCAGCGTTTTATGTGTGAAAATCATAAGGGGTACCATCAGCGTTTCATATGTAGAACCATAAGGGGTACCATCAGCGTTTCATATGTAGAACCATAAGGGGTACCATCAGCGTTTCATATGTAGAACCGTAAGGGGTACCATCAGCGTTTTATGTGTAAAATCATGAGGGGTACCATCAGCGTTTTATGTGTAAAATCATGAGGGGTACCATCAGCGTTTTATGTGTAAAAATCATAAGGGGTACCATCAGCGTTTTATGTGTAAAAATCATAAGGTGTACCATCAGCGTTTTATGTGTAAAATCATGAGGGGTACCATCAGCGTTTTATGTGTAAAAATCATGAGGGGTACCATCAGCGTTTTATGTGTAAAAATCATAAGGGGTACCATCAGCGTTTTATGTGTAAAATCATGAGGGGTACCATCAGCGTTTTATGTGTAAAAATCATAAGTGGTACCATCAGCATTTTATGTGAAAAAATCATAAGGGGTACCATCAGCGTTTTATGTGTAAAAATCATAAGGGGTACCATCAGCGTTTTATGTGTAAAAATCATAAGGGGTACCATCAGCGTTTTATGTGTAAAATCATAAGGGGTACCATCAGCGTTTTATGTGTAAAACCATGAGGGGTACCATCAGCGTTTTATGTGTAAAATCATGAGGGGTACCATCAGCGTTTTATGTGTAAAATCATAAGGGGTACCATCAGCGTTTTATGTGTAAAATCATAAGGGGTACCATCAGCGTTTTATGTGTAAAATCATGAGGGGTACCATCAGCGTTTTATGTGTAAAAATCATAAGGGGTACCATCAGCGTTTTATGTGTAAAAATCATAAGGGGTAACATCAGCGTTTTATGTGTAAAAATCATAAGGGGTACCATCAGCGTTTTATGTGTAGAATCATAAGGGGTACCATCAGCGTTTCATATGTAGAATCATAAGGGGTACCATCAGCGTTTTATGTGTAAAATCATAAGGGGAACCATCAGCGTTTTATGTGTAAAAATCATAAAGGGTACCATCAGCGTTTTATGTGTAAAAATCATAAGGGGAACCATCAGCGTTTTATGTGTAAAAATCATAAGGGGTACCATCAGCGTTTTATGTGTAAAAATCATAAGGGGTACCATCAGCGTTTTATGTGTAGAATCATAAGGGGTACCATCAGCGTTTCATATGTAGAATCATAAGGGGTACCATCAGCGTTTCATATGTAGAATCATAAGGGGTACCATCAGCGTTTTATGTGTAGAATCATAAGGGGTACCATCAGCGTTTCATATGTAGAATCATAAGGGGTACCATCAGCGTTTCATATGTAGAATCATAAGGGGTACCATCAGCGTTTCATATGTAGAATCATAAGCGGTACCATCAGCGTTTCATATGTAGAATCATAAGGGGTACCATCAGCGTTTCATATGTAGAATCATAAGGGGTACCATCAGCGTTTTATGTGTAAAATCATGAGGGGTACCATCAGCGTTTTATGTGTAAAAATCATAAGGGGTACCATCAGCGTTTCATATGTAGAACCATAAGGGGTACCATCAGCGTTTCATATGTAGAATCATAAGGGGTACCATCAGCGTTTCATATGTAGAACCATAAGGGGTACCATCAGCGTTTCATATGTAGAACCATAAGGGGTACCATCAGCGTTTTATGTGTAAAATCATGAGGGGTACCATCAGCGTTTTATGTGTAAAAATCATAAGGGGTACCATCAGCGTTTTATGTGTAAAAATCATAAGGGGTACCATCAGCGTTTTATGTGTAAAAATCATAAGGGGTACCATCAGCGTTTTATGTGTAAAAATCATAAGGGGAACCATCAGCGTTTTATGTGTAAAATCATGAGGGGTACCATCAGCGTTTTATGTGTAAAATCATGAGGGGTACCATCAGCGTTTTATGTGTAAAAATCATAAGGGGTACCATCAGCGTTTTATGTGAAAAAATCATAAGGGGTACCATCAGCGTTTTATGTGTAAAAATCATAAGGGGTACCATCAGCGTTTTATGTGTAAAATCATAAGGGGTACCATCAGCGTTTTATGTGTAAAATCATGAGGGGTACCATCAGCGTTTTATGTGTAAAATCATAAGGGGTACCATCAGCGTTTTATGTGTAAAATCATGAGTGGTACCATCAGCGTTTTATGTGTAAAATCATGAGGGGTACCATCAGCGTTTTATGTGTAAAATCATGAGGGGTACCATCAGCGTTTTATGTGTAAAATCATGAGGGGTACCATCAGCGTTTTATGTGTAAAAATCATAAGGGGTACCATCAGCGTTTTATGTGTAAAATCATGAGGGGTACCATCAGCGTTTTATGTGTAAAATCATAAGGGGTACCATCAGCGTTTTATGTGTAAAATCATGAGGGGTACCATCAGCGTTTTATGTGTAAAAATCATAAGGGGTACCATCAGCGTTTTATGTGTAAAAATCATAAGGGGAACCATCAGCGTTTTATGTGTAAAATCATGAGGGGTACCATCAGCGTTTTATGTGTAAAATCATGAGGGGTACCATCAGCGTTTTATGTGTAAAATCATGAGGGGTACCATCAGCGTTTTATGTGTAAAAATCATAAGGGGTACCATCAGCGTTTTATGTGTAAAAAATCATAAGGGGAACCATCAGCGTTTTATGTGTAAAATCATGAGTGGTACCATCAGCGTTTTATGTGTAAAAATCATAAGGGGTACCATCAGCGTTTTATGTGTAAAAATCATAAGGGGAACCATCAGCGTTTTATGTGTAAAAATCATAAGGGGTAACATCAGCGTTTTATGTGTAAAAATCATAAGGGGTACCATCAGCGTTTTATGTGTAAAAATCATAAGGGGAACCATCAGCGTTTTATGTGTAAAATCATAAGGGGAACCATCAGCGTTTTATGTGTAAAAATCATAAGGGGTACCATCAGCGTTTTATGTGTAAAAATCATAAGGGGTACCATCAGCGTTTTATGTGTAAAAATCATAAGGGGAACCATCAGCGTTTTATGTGTAAAATCATAAGGGGTACCATCAGCGTTTTATGTGTAAAAATCATAAGGGGTACCATCAGCGTTTTATGTGTAAAAATCATAAGGGGAACCATCAGCGTTTTATGTGTAAAAATCATAAGGGGTACCATCAGGGTTTTATGTGTAAAAATCATAAGGGGAACCATCAGCGTTTTATGTGTAAAAATCATAAGGGGTACCATCAGCGTTTTATGTGTAAAAATCATAAGGGGTACCATCAGCGTTTTATGTGTAGAATCATAAGGGGTACCATCAGCGTTTCATATGTAGAATCATAAGGGGTACCATCAGCGTTTCATATGTAGAATCATAAGGGGTACCATCAGCGTTTTATGTGTAAAATCATGAGGGGTACCATCAGCGTTTTATGTGTAAAAATCATAAGGGGTACCATCAGCGTTTCATATGTAGAACCATAAGGGGTACCATCAGCGTTTCATATGTAGAATCATAAGGGGTACCATCAGCGTTTCATATGTAGAACCATAAGGGGTACCATCAGCGTTTCATATGTAGAACCATAAGGGGTACCATCAGCGTTTTATGTGTAAAATCATGAGGGGTACCATCAGCGTTTTATGTGTAAAAATCATAAGGGGTACCATCAGCGTTTTATGTGTAAAATCATGAGGGGTACCATCAGCGTTTTATGTGTAAAAATCATGAGGGGTACCATCAGCGTTTTATGTGTAAAAATCATAAGGGGTACCATCAGCGTTTTATGTGTAAAAATCATAAGGGGAACCATCAGCGTTTTATGTGTAAAATCATGAGGGGTACCATCAGCGTTTTATGTGTAAAATCATGAGGGGTACCATCAGCGTTTTATGTGTAAAATCATGAGGGGTACCATCAGCGTTTTATGTGTAAAAATCATAAGGGGTACCATCAGCGTTTTATGTGTAAAAATCATAAGGGGAACCATCAGCGTTTTATGTGTAAAATCATGAGTGGTACCATCAGCGTTTTATGTGTAAAAATCATAAGGGGTACCATCAGCGTTTTATGTGTAAAAATCATAAGGGGAACCATCAGCGTTTTATGTGTAAAAATCATAAGGGGTAACATCAGCGTTTTATGTGTAAAAATCATAAGGGGTACCATCAGCGTTTTATGTGTAAAAATCATAAGGGGAACCATCAGCGTTTTATGTGTAAAATCATAAGGGGAACCATCAGCGTTTTATGTGTAAAAATCATAAGGGGTACCATCAGCGTTTTATGTGTAAAAATCATAAGGGGTACCATCAGGGTTTTATGTGTAAAAATCATAAGGGGAACCATCAGCGTTTTATGTGTAAAATCATAAGGGGTACCATCAGCGTTTTATGTGTAAAAATCATAAGGGGTACCATCAGCGTTTTATGTGTAAAAATCATAAGGGGAACCATCAGCGTTTTATGTGTAAAAATCATAAGGGGTACCATCAGGGTTTTATGTGTAAAAATCATAAGGGGAACCATCAGCGTTTTATGTGTAAAAATCATAAGGGGTACCATCAGCGTTTTATGTGTAAAAATCATAAGGGGTACCATCAGCGTTTTATGTGTAGAATCATAAGGGGTACCATCAGCGTTTCATATGTAGAATCATAAGGGGTACCATCAGCGTTTCGTATGTAGAATCATAAGGGGTACCATCAGCGTTTTATGTGTAAAATCATGAGGGGTACCATCAGCGTTTTATGTGTAAAAATCATAAGGGGTACCATCAGCGTTTCATATGTAGAACCATAAGGGGTACCATCAGCGTTTCATATGTAGAATCATAAGGGGTACCATCAGCGTTTCATATGTAGAACCATAAGGGGTACCATCAGCGTTTCATATGTAGAACCATAAGGGGTACCATCAGCGTTTTATGTGTAAAATCATGAGGGGTACCATCAGCGTTTTATGTGTAAAAATCATAAGGGGTACCATCAGCGTTTTATGTGTAAAATCATGAGGGGTACCATCAGCGTTTTATGTGTAAAAATCATGAGGGGTACCATCAGCGTTTTATGTGTAAAAATCATGAGGGGTACCATCAGCGTTTTATGTGTAAAAATCATAAGGGGTACCATCAGCGTTTTATGTGTAAAAATCATGAGGGGTACCATCAGCGTTTTATGTGTAAAAATCATAAGGGGTACCATCAGCGTTTTATGTGTAAAAATCATAAGGGGTACCATCAGCATTTTATGTGTAAAAATCATAAGGGGTACCATCAGCGTTTCATATGTAGAACCATAAGGGGTACCATCAGCGTTTCATATGTAGAACCATAAGGGGTACCATCAGCGTTTCATATGTAGAACCATAAGGGGTACCATCAGCGTTTTATGTGTAAAATCATGAGGGGTACCATCAGCGTTTTATGTGTAAAATCATGAGGGGTACCATCAGCGTTTTATGTGTAAAAATCATAAGGGGTACCATCAGCGTTTTATGTGTAAAATCATGAGGGGTACCATCAGCGTTTTATGTGTAAAAATCATAAGGGGTACCATCAGCGTTTTATGTGTAAAATCATGAGGGGTACCATCAGCGTTTTATGTGTAAAAATCATGAGGGGTACCATCAGCGTTTTATGTGTAAAAATCATAAGGGGTACCATCAGCGTTTTATGTGTAAAAATCATAAGGGGTACCATCAGCGTTTTATGTGAAAAAATCATAAGGGGTACCATCAGCATTTTATGTGAAAAAATCATAAGGGGTACCATCAGCGTTTTATGTGTAAAAATCATAAGGGGTACCATCAGCATTTTATGTGTAAAAATCATAAGGGGTACCATCAGCGTTTTATGTGTAAAATCATAAGGGGTACCATCAGCGTTTTATGTGTAAAAATCATAAGGGGTACCATCAGCATTTTATGTGTAAAAATCATAAGGGGTACCATCAGCGTTTTATGTGTAAAAATCATAAGGGGTACCATCAGCGTTTTATGTGTAAAAATCATAAGGGGTACCATCAGCGTTTTATGTGAAAAAATCATAAGGGGTACCATCAGCATTTTATGTGAAAAAATCATAAGGGGTACCATCAGCGTTTTATGTGTAAAAATCATAAGGGGTACCATCAGCGTTTTATGTGTAAAAATCATAAGGGGTACCATCAGCGTTTTATGTGTAAAATCATAAGGGGTACCATCAGCGTTTTATGTGTAAAACCATAAGGGGTACCATCAGCATTTTATGTGAAAAAATCATAAGGGGTACCATCAGCGTTTTATGTGTAAAAATCATAAGGGGTACCATCAGCGTTTTATGTGTAAAAATCATAAGGGGTACCATCAGCGTTTTATGTGTAAAATCATGAGGGGTACCATCAGCGTTTTATGTGTAAAATCATGAGGGGTACCATCAGCGTTTTATGTGTAAAAATCATAAGGGGTACCATCAGCGTTTTATGTGTAAAAATCATAAGGGGAACCATCAGCGTTTTATGTGTAAAATCATGAGTGGTACCATCAGCGTTTTATGTGTAAAAATCATAAGGGGTACCATCAGCGTTTTATGTGTAAAAATCATAAGGGGTACCATCAGCGTTTTATGTGTAAAAATCATAAGGGGTACCATCAGCGTTTTATGTGTAAAAATCATAAGGGGAACCATCAGCGTTTTATGTGTAAAATCATGAGTGGTACCATCAGCGTTTTATGTGTAAAAATCATAAGGGGAACCATCAGCGTTTTATGTGTAAAAATCATAAGGGGTAACATCAGCGTTTTATGTGTAAAAATCATAAGGGGTACCATCAGCGTTTTATGTGTAAAAATCATAAGGGGAACCATCAGCGTTTTATGTGTAAAATCATAAGGGGAACCATCAGCGTTTTATGTGTAAAAATCATAAGGGGTACCATCAGGGTTTTATGTGTAAAAATCATAAGGGGAACCATCAGCGTTTTATGTGTAAAAATCATAAGGGGTACCATCAGCGTTTTATGTGTAAAAATCATAAGGGGTACCATCAGCGTTTTATGTGTAGAATCATAAGGGGTACCATCAGCGTTTCATATGTAGAATCATAAGGGGTACCATCAGCGTTTCATATGTAGAATCATAAGGGGTACCATCAGCGTTTTATGTGTAGAATCATAAGGGGTACCATCAGCGTTTCATATGTAGAATCATAAGGGGTACCATCAGCGTTTCATATGTAGAATCATAAGGGGTACCATCAGCGTTTCATATGTAGAATCATAAGCGGTACCATCAGCGTTTCATATGTAGAATCATAAGGGGTACCATCAGCGTTTCATATGTAGAATCATAAGGGGTACCATCAGCGTTTTATGTGTAAAATCATGAGGGGTACCATCAGCGTTTTATGTGTAAAATCATGAGGGGTACCATCAGCGTTTTATGTGTAAAATCATAAGGGGTACCATCAGCGTTTTATGTGTAAAATCATGAGTGGTACCATCAGCGTTTTATGTGTAAAATCATGAGGGGTACCATCAGCGTTTTATGTGTAAAATCATGAGGGGTACCATCAGCGTTTTATGTGTAAAATCATGAGGGGTACCATCAGCGTTTTATGTGTAAAAATCATAAGGGGTACCATCAGCGTTTTATGTGTAAAATCATGAGGGGTACCATCAGCGTTTTATGTGTAAAATCATAAGGGGTACCATCAGCGTTTTATGTGTAAAATCATGAGGGGTACCATCAGCGTTTTATGTGTAAAAATCATAAGGGGTACCATCAGCGTTTTATGTGTAAAAATCATAAGGGGAACCATCAGCGTTTTATGTGTAAAATCATGAGGGGTACCATCAGCGTTTTATGTGTAAAATCATGAGGGGTACCATCAGCGTTTTATGTGTAAAATCATGAGGGGTACCATCAGCGTTTTATGTGTAAAAATCATAAGGGGTACCATCAGCGTTTTATGTGTAAAAAATCATAAGGGGAACCATCAGCGTTTTATGTGTAAAATCATGAGTGGTACCATCAGCGTTTTATGTGTAAAAATCATAAGGGGTACCATCAGCGTTTTATGTGTAAAAATCATAAGGGGAACCATCAGCGTTTTATGTGTAAAAATCATAAGGGGTAACATCAGCGTTTTATGTGTAAAAATCATAAGGGGTACCATCAGCGTTTTATGTGTAAAAATCATAAGGGGAACCATCAGCGTTTTATGTGTAAAATCATAAGGGGAACCATCAGCGTTTTATGTGTAAAAATCATAAGGGGTACCATCAGCGTTTTATGTGTAAAAATCATAAGGGGTACCATCAGCGTTTTATGTGTAAAAATCATAAGGGGAACCATCAGCGTTTTATGTGTAAAATCATAAGGGGTACCATCAGCGTTTTATGTGTAAAAATCATAAGGGGTACCATCAGCGTTTTATGTGTAAAAATCATAAGGGGAACCATCAGCGTTTTATGTGTAAAAATCATAAGGGGTACCATCAGGGTTTTATGTGTAAAAATCATAAGGGGAACCATCAGCGTTTTATGTGTAAAAATCATAAGGGGTACCATCAGCGTTTTATGTGTAAAAATCATAAGGGGTACCATCAGCGTTTTATGTGTAGAATCATAAGGGGTACCATCAGCGTTTCATATGTAGAATCATAAGGGGTACCATCAGCGTTTCATATGTAGAATCATAAGGGGTACCATCAGCGTTTTATGTGTAAAATCATGAGGGGTACCATCAGCGTTTTATGTGTAAAAATCATAAGGGGTACCATCAGCGTTTCATATGTAGAACCATAAGGGGTACCATCAGCGTTTCATATGTAGAATCATAAGGGGTACCATCAGCGTTTCATATGTAGAACCATAAGGGGTACCATCAGCGTTTCATATGTAGAACCATAAGGGGTACCATCAGCGTTTTATGTGTAAAATCATGAGGGGTACCATCAGCGTTTTATGTGTAAAAATCATAAGGGGTACCATCAGCGTTTTATGTGTAAAATCATGAGGGGTACCATCAGCGTTTTATGTGTAAAAATCATGAGGGGTACCATCAGCGTTTTATGTGTAAAAATCATAAGGGGTACCATCAGCGTTTTATGTGTAAAAATCATAAGGGGAACCATCAGCGTTTTATGTGTAAAATCATGAGGGGTACCATCAGCGTTTTATGTGTAAAATCATGAGGGGTACCATCAGCGTTTTATGTGTAAAATCATGAGGGGTACCATCAGCGTTTTATGTGTAAAAATCATAAGGGGTACCATCAGCGTTTTATGTGTAAAAATCATAAGGGGAACCATCAGCGTTTTATGTGTAAAATCATGAGTGGTACCATCAGCGTTTTATGTGTAAAAATCATAAGGGGTACCATCAGCGTTTTATGTGTAAAAATCATAAGGGGAACCATCAGCGTTTTATGTGTAAAAATCATAAGGGGTAACATCAGCGTTTTATGTGTAAAAATCATAAGGGGTACCATCAGCGTTTTATGTGTAAAAATCATAAGGGGAACCATCAGCGTTTTATGTGTAAAATCATAAGGGGAACCATCAGCGTTTTATGTGTAAAAATCATAAGGGGTACCATCAGCGTTTTATGTGTAAAAATCATAAGGGGTACCATCAGGGTTTTATGTGTAAAAATCATAAGGGGAACCATCAGCGTTTTATGTGTAAAATCATAAGGGGTACCATCAGCGTTTTATGTGTAAAAATCATAAGGGGTACCATCAGCGTTTTATGTGTAAAAATCATAAGGGGAACCATCAGCGTTTTATGTGTAAAAATCATAAGGGGTACCATCAGGGTTTTATGTGTAAAAATCATAAGGGGAACCATCAGCGTTTTATGTGTAAAAATCATAAGGGGTACCATCAGCGTTTTATGTGTAAAAATCATAAGGGGTACCATCAGCGTTTTATGTGTAGAATCATAAGGGGTACCATCAGCGTTTCATATGTAGAATCATAAGGGGTACCATCAGCGTTTCGTATGTAGAATCATAAGGGGTACCATCAGCGTTTTATGTGTAAAATCATGAGGGGTACCATCAGCGTTTTATGTGTAAAAATCATAAGGGGTACCATCAGCGTTTCATATGTAGAACCATAAGGGGTACCATCAGCGTTTCATATGTAGAATCATAAGGGGTACCATCAGCGTTTCATATGTAGAACCATAAGGGGTACCATCAGCGTTTCATATGTAGAACCATAAGGGGTACCATCAGCGTTTTATGTGTAAAATCATGAGGGGTACCATCAGCGTTTTATGTGTAAAAATCATAAGGGGTACCATCAGCGTTTTATGTGTAAAATCATGAGGGGTACCATCAGCGTTTTATGTGTAAAAATCATGAGGGGTACCATCAGCGTTTTATGTGTAAAAATCATGAGGGGTACCATCAGCGTTTTATGTGTAAAAATCATAAGGGGTACCATCAGCGTTTTATGTGTAAAAATCATGAGGGGTACCATCAGCGTTTTATGTGTAAAAATCATAAGGGGTACCATCAGCGTTTTATGTGTAAAAATCATAAGGGGTACCATCAGCATTTTATGTGTAAAAATCATAAGGGGTACCATCAGCGTTTCATATGTAGAACCATAAGGGGTACCATCAGCGTTTCATATGTAGAACCATAAGGGGTACCATCAGCGTTTCATATGTAGAACCATAAGGGGTACCATCAGCGTTTTATGTGTAAAATCATGAGGGGTACCATCAGCGTTTTATGTGTAAAATCATGAGGGGTACCATCAGCGTTTTATGTGTAAAAATCATAAGGGGTACCATCAGCGTTTTATGTGTAAAATCATGAGGGGTACCATCAGCGTTTTATGTGTAAAAATCATAAGGGGTACCATCAGCGTTTTATGTGTAAAATCATGAGGGGTACCATCAGCGTTTTATGTGTAAAAATCATGAGGGGTACCATCAGCGTTTTATGTGTAAAAATCATAAGGGGTACCATCAGCGTTTTATGTGTAAAAATCATAAGGGGTACCATCAGCGTTTTATGTGAAAAAATCATAAGGGGTACCATCAGCATTTTATGTGAAAAAATCATAAGGGGTACCATCAGCGTTTTATGTGTAAAAATCATAAGGGGTACCATCAGCATTTTATGTGTAAAAATCATAAGGGGTACCATCAGCGTTTTATGTGTAAAATCATAAGGGGTACCATCAGCGTTTTATGTGTAAAAATCATAAGGGGTACCATCAGCATTTTATGTGTAAAAATCATAAGGGGTACCATCAGCGTTTTATGTGTAAAAATCATAAGGGGTACCATCAGCGTTTTATGTGTAAAAATCATAAGGGGTACCATCAGCGTTTTATGTGAAAAAATCATAAGGGGTACCATCAGCATTTTATGTGAAAAAATCATAAGGGGTACCATCAGCGTTTTATGTGTAAAAATCATAAGGGGTACCATCAGCGTTTTATGTGTAAAAATCATAAGGGGTACCATCAGCGTTTTATGTGTAAAATCATAAGGGGTACCATCAGCGTTTTATGTGTAAAACCATAAGGGGTACCATCAGCATTTTATGTGAAAAAATCATAAGGGGTACCATCAGCGTTTTATGTGTAAAAATCATAAGGGGTACCATCAGCGTTTTATGTGTAAAAATCATAAGGGGTACCATCAGCGTTTTATGTGTAAAATCATGAGGGGTACCATCAGCGTTTTATGTGTAAAATCATGAGGGGTACCATCAGCGTTTTATGTGTAAAAATCATAAGGGGTACCATCAGCGTTTTATGTGTAAAAATCATAAGGGGAACCATCAGCGTTTTATGTGTAAAATCATGAGTGGTACCATCAGCGTTTTATGTGTAAAAATCATAAGGGGTACCATCAGCGTTTTATGTGTAAAAATCATAAGGGGTACCATCAGCGTTTTATGTGTAAAAATCATAAGGGGTACCATCAGCGTTTTATGTGTAAAAATCATAAGGGGAACCATCAGCGTTTTATGTGTAAAATCATGAGTGGTACCATCAGCGTTTTATGTGTAAAAATCATAAGGGGAACCATCAGCGTTTTATGTGTAAAAATCATAAGGGGTAACATCAGCGTTTTATGTGTAAAAATCATAAGGGGTACCATCAGCGTTTTATGTGTAAAAATCATAAGGGGAACCATCAGCGTTTTATGTGTAAAATCATAAGGGGAACCATCAGCGTTTTATGTGTAAAAATCATAAGGGGTACCATCAGGGTTTTATGTGTAAAAATCATAAGGGGAACCATCAGCGTTTTATGTGTAAAAATCATAAGGGGTACCATCAGCGTTTTATGTGTAAAAATCATAAGGGGTACCATCAGCGTTTTATGTGTAGAATCATAAGGGGTACCATCAGCGTTTCATATGTAGAATCATAAGGGGTACCATCAGCGTTTCATATGTAGAATCATAAGGGGTACCATCAGCGTTTTATGTGTAGAATCATAAGGGGTACCATCAGCGTTTCATATGTAGAATCATAAGGGGTACCATCAGCGTTTCATATGTAGAATCATAAGGGGTACCATCAGCGTTTCATATGTAGAATCATAAGCGGTACCATCAGCGTTTCATATGTAGAATCATAAGGGGTACCATCAGCGTTTCATATGTAGAATCATAAGGGGTACCATCAGCGTTTTATGTGTAAAATCATGAGGGGTACCCTCAGCGTTTTATGTGTAAAAATCATAAGGGGTACCATCAGCGTTTCATATGTAGAACCATAAGGGGTACCATCAGCGTTTCATATGTAGAATCATAAGGGGTACCATCAGCGTTTCATATGTAGAACCATAAGGGGTACCATCAGCGTTTCATATGTAGAACCATAAGGGGTACCATCAGCGTTTTATGTGTAAAATCATGAGGGGTACCATCAGCGTTTTATGTGTAAAAATCATAAGGGGTACCATCAGCGTTTTATGTGTAAAAATCATAAGGGGTACCATCAGCGTTTTATGTGTAAAATCATGAGGGGTACCATCAGCGTTTTATGTGTAAAAATCATAAGGGGTACCATCAGCGTTTTATGTGTAAAATCATGAGGGGTACCATCAGCGTTTCATATGTAGAACCATAAGGGGTACCATCAGCGTTTCATATGTAGAACCATAAGGGGTACCATCAGCGTTTTATGTGTAAAATCATGAGGGGTACCATCAGCGTTTTATGTGTAAAATCATGAGGGGTACCATCAGCGTTTTATGTGTAAAAATCATGAGGGGTACCATCAGCGTTTTATGTGTAAAAATCATAAGGGGTACCATCAGCGTTTTATGTGTAAAATCATGAGGGGTACCATCAGCATTTTATGTGTAAAAATCATGAGGGGTACCATCAGCGTTTTATGTGTAAAAATCATAAGGGGTACCATCAGCGTTTTATGTGTAAAAATCATAAGGGGTACCATCAGCGTTTTATGTGAAAAAATCATAAGGGGTACCATCAGCATTTTATGTGAAAAAATCATAAGGGGTACCATCAGCGTTTTATGTGTAAAAATCATAAGGGGTACCATCAGCATTTTATGTGTAAAAATCATAAGGGGTACCATCAGCGTTTTATGTGTAAAATCATAAGGGGTACCATCAGCGTTTTATGTGTAAAAATCATAAGGGGTACCATCAGCATTTTATGTGTAAAAATCATAAGGGGTACCATCAGCGTTTTATGTGTAAAAATCATAAGGGGTACCATCAGCGTTTTATGTGTAAAAATCATAAGGGGTACCATCAGCGTTTTATGTGAAAAAATCATAAGGGGTACCATCAGCATTTTATGTGAAAAAATCATAAGGGGTACCATCAGCGTTTTATGTGTAAAAATCATAAGGGGTACCATCAGCGTTTTATGTGTAAAAATCATAAGGGGTACCATCAGCGTTTTATGTGTAAAATCATAAGGGGTACCATCAGCGTTTTATGTGTAAAACCATGAGGGGTACCATCAGCGTTTTATGTGTAAAATCATGAGGGGTACCATCAGCGTTTTATGTGTAAAATCATAAGGGTTACCATCAGCGTTTTATGTGTAAAATCATGAGGGGTACCATCAGCGTTTTATGTGTAAAATCATGAGGGGTACCATCAGCGTTTTATGTGTAAAATCATGAGGGGTACCATCAGCGTTTTATGTGTAAAAATCATAAGGGGTACCATCAGCGTTTTATGTGTAAAAATCATAAGGGGAACCATCAGCGTTTTATGTGTAAAATCATGAGGGGTACCATCAGCGTTTTATGTGAAAAAATCATAAGGGGTACCATCAGCGTTTTATGTGTAAAAATCATAAGGGGTACCATCAGCGTTTTATGTGTAAAATCATAAGGGGTACCAGCAGCGTTTTATGTGTAAAATCATAAGGGGTACCATCAGCGTTTTATGTGTAAAATCATAAGGGGTACCATCAGCGTTTTATGTGTAAAATCATGAGGGGTACCATCAGCGTTTTATGTGTAAAAATCATAAGGGGTACCATCAGCGTTTTATGTGTAAAATCATAAGGGGTACCATCAGCGTTTTATGTGTAAAATCATGAGGGGTACCATCAGCGTTTTATGTGTAAAATCATGAGGGGTACCATCAGCGTTTTATGTGTAAAATCATGAGGGGTACCATCAGCGTTTTATGTGTAAAAATCATAAGGGGTACCATCAGCGTTTTATGTGTAAAAATCATAAGGGGAACCATCAGCGTTTTATGTGTAAAATCATGAGGGGTACCATCAGCGTTTTATGTGTAAAATCATGAGGGGTACCATCAGCGTTTTATGTGAAAAAATCATAAGGGGTACCATCAGCGTTTTATGTGTAAAAATCATAAGGGGTACCATCAGCGTTTTATGTGTAAAATCATAAGGGGTACCATCAGCGTTTTATGTGTAAAATCATGAGGGGTACCATCAGCGTTTTATGTGTAAAATCATAAGGGGTACCATCAGCGTTTTATGTGTAAAATCATGAGTGGTACCATCAGCGTTTTATGTGTAAAATCATGAGGGGTACCATCAGCGTTTTATGTGTAAAAATCATAAGGGGTACCATCAGCGTTTTATGTGTAAAAATCATAAGGGGAACCATCAGCGTTTTATGTGTAAAATCATGAGGGGTACCATCAGCGTTTTATGTGTAAAATCATGAGGGGTACCATCAGCGTTTTATGTGTAAAATCATGAGGGGTACCATCAGCGTTTTATGTGTAAAAATCATAAGGGGTACCATCAGCGTTTTATGTGTAAAAATCATAAGGGGAACCATCAGTGTTTTATGTGTAAAATCATGAGTGGTACCATCAGCGTTTTATGTGTAAAAATCATAAGGGGAACCATCAGCGTTTTATGTGTAAAAATCATAAGGGGAACCATCAGCGTTTTATGTGTAAAAATCATAAGGGGTAACATCAGCGTTTTATGTGTAAAAATCATAAGGGGTACCATCAGCGTTTTATGTGTAAAATCATGAGTGGTACCATCAGCGTTTTATGTGTAAAAATCATAAGGGGTACCATCAGCGTTTTATGTGTAAAAATCATAAGGGGAACCATCAGCGTTTTATGTGTAAAAATCATAAGGGGTAACATCAGCGTTTTATGTGTAAAAATCATAAGGGGTACCATCAGCGTTTTATGTGTAAAAATCATAAGGGGAACCATCAGCGTTTTATGTGTAAAATCATAAGGGGAACCATCAGCGTTTTATGTGTAAAAATCTTAAGGGGTACCATCAGGGTTTTATGTGTAAAAATCATAAGGGGAACCATCAGCGTTTTATGTGTAAAAATCATAAGGGGTACCATCAGCGTTTTATGTGTAAAAATCATAAGGGGTACCATCAGCGTTTCATATGTAGAATCATAAGGGGTACCATCAGCGTTTCATATGTAGAATCATAAGCGGTACCATCAGCGTTTCATATGTAGAATCATAAGGGGTACCATCAGCGTTTCATATGTAGAATCATAAGGGGTACCATCAGCGTTTTATGTGTAAAATCATGAGGGGTACCCTCAGCGTTTTATGTGTAAAAATCATAAGGGGTACCATCAGCGTTTCATATGTAGAACCATAAGGGGTACCATCAGCGTTTCATATGTAGAATCATAAGGGGTACCATCAGCGTTTCATATGTAGAACCATAAGGGGTACCATCAGCGTTTCATATGTAGAACCATAAGGGGTACCATCAGCGTTTTATGTGTAAAATCATGAGGGGTACCATCAGCGTTTTATGTGTAAAAATCATAAGGGGTACCATCAGCGTTTTATGTGTAAAAATCATAAGGGGTACCATCAGCGTTTTATGTGTAAAATCATGAGGGGTACCATCAGCGTTTTATGTGTAAAAATCATAAGGGGTACCATCAGCGTTTTATGTGTAAAATCATGAGGGGTACCATCAGCGTTTCATATGTAGAACCATAAGGGGTACCATCAGCGTTTCATATGTAGAACCATAAGGGGTACCATCAGCGTTTTATGTGTAAAATCATGAGGGGTACCATCAGCGTTTTATGTGTAAAATCATGAGGGGTACCATCAGCGTTTTATGTGTAAAAATCATGAGGGGTACCATCAGCGTTTTATGTGTAAAAATCATAAGGGGTACCATCAGCGTTTTATGTGTAAAATCATGAGGGGTACCATCAGCATTTTATGTGTAAAAATCATGAGGGGTACCATCAGCGTTTTATGTGTAAAAATCATAAGGGGTACCATCAGCGTTTTATGTGTAAAAATCATAAGGGGTACCATCAGCGTTTTATGTTAAAAAATCATAAGGGGTACCATCAGCATTTTATGTGAAAAAATCATAAGGGGTACCATCAGCGTTTTATGTGTAAAAATCATAAGGGGTACCATCAGCATTTTATGTGTAAAAATCATAAGGGGTACCATCAGCGTTTTATGTGTAAAATCATAAGGGGTACCATCAGCGTTTTATGTGTAAAAATCATAAGGGGTACCATCAGCATTTTATGTGTAAAAATCATAAGGGGTACCATCAGCGTTTTATGTGTAAAAATCATAAGGGGTACCATCAGCGTTTTATGTGTAAAAATCATAAGGGTTACCATCAGCGTTTTATGTGAAAAAATCATAAGGGGTACCATCAGCATTTTATGTGAAAAAATCATAAGGGGTACCATCAGCGTTTTATGTGTAAAAATCATAAGGGGTACCATCAGCGTTTTATGTGTAAAAATCATAAGGGGTACCATCAGCGTTTTATGTGTAAAATCATAAGGGGTACCATCAGCGTTTTATGTGTAAAACCATGAGGGGTACCATCAGCGTTTTATGTGTAAAATCATGAGGGGTACCATCAGCGTTTTATGTGTAAAATCATAAGGGTTACCATCAGCGTTTTATGTGTAAAATCATGAGGGGTACCATCAGCGTTTTATGTGTAAAATCATGAGGGGTACCATCAGCGTTTTATGTGTAAAATCATGAGGGGTACCATCAGCGTTTTATGTGTAAAAATCATAAGGGGTACCATCAGCGTTTTATGTGTAAAAATCATAAGGGGAACCATCAGCGTTTTATGTGTAAAATCATGAGGGGTACCATCAGCGTTTTATGTGAAAAAATCATAAGGGGTACCATCAGCGTTTTATGTGTAAAAATCATAAGGGGTACCATCAGCGTTTTATGTGTAAAATCATAAGGGGTACCAGCAGCGTTTTATGTGTAAAATCATAAGGGGTACCATCAGCGTTTTATGTGTAAAATCATAAGGGGTACCATCAGCGTTTTATGTGTAAAATCATGAGGGGTACCATCAGCGTTTTATGTGTAAAAATCATAAGGGGTACCATCAGCGTTTTATGTGTAAAATCATAAGGGGTACCATCAGCGTTTTATGTGTAAAATCATGAGGGGTACCATCAGCGTTTTATGTGTAAAATCATGAGGGGTACCATCAGCGTTTTATGTGTAAAATCATGAGGGGTACCATCAGCGTTTTATGTGTAAAAATCATAAGGGGTACCATCAGCGTTTTATGTGTAAAAATCATAAGGGGAACCATCAGCGTTTTATGTGTAAAATCATGAGGGGTACCATCAGCGTTTTATGTGTAAAATCATGAGGGGTACCATCAGCGTTTTATGTGAAAAAATCATAAGGGGTACCATCAGCGTTTTATGTGTAAAAATCATAAGGGGTACCATCAGCGTTTTATGTGTAAAATCATAAGGGGTACCATCAGCGTTTTATGTGTAAAATCATGAGGGGTACCATCAGCGTTTTATGTGTAAAATCATAAGGGGTACCATCAGCGTTTTATGTGTAAAATCATGAGTGGTACCATCAGCGTTTTATGTGTAAAATCATGAGGGGTACCATCAGCGTTTTATGTGTAAAAATCATAAGGGGTACCATCAGCGTTTTATGTGTAAAAATCATAAGGGGAACCATCAGCGTTTTATGTGTAAAATCATGAGGGGTACCATCAGCGTTTTATGTGTAAAATCATGAGGGGTACCATCAGCGTTTTATGTGTAAAATCATGAGGGGTACCATCAGCGTTTTATGTGTAAAAATCATAAGGGGTACCATCAGCGTTTTATGTGTAAAAATCATAAGGGGAACCATCAGTGTTTTATGTGTAAAATCATGAGTGGTACCATCAGCGTTTTATGTGTAAAAATCATAAGGGGAACCATCAGCGTTTTATGTGTAAAAATCATAAGGGGAACCATCAGCGTTTTATGTGTAAAAATCATAAGGGGTAACATCAGCGTTTTATGTGTAAAAATCATAAGGGGTACCATCAGCGTTTTATGTGTAAAATCATGAGTGATACCATCAGCGTTTTATGTGTAAAAATCATAAGGGGTACCATCAGCGTTTTATGTGTAAAAATCATAAGGGGAACCATCAGCGTTTTATGTGTAAAAATCATAAGGGGTAACATCAGCGTTTTATGTGTAAAAATCATAAGGGGTACCATCAGCGTTTTATGTGTAAAAATCATAAGGGGAACCATCAGCGTTTTATGTGTAAAATCATAAGGGGAACCATCAGCGTTTTATGTGTAAAAATCTTAAGGGGTACCATCAGGGTTTTATGTGTAAAAATCATAAGGGGAACCATCAGCGTTTTATGTGTAAAAATCATAAGGGGTACCATCAGCGTTTTATGTGTAAAAATCATAAGGGGTACCATCAGCGTTTTATGTGTAGAATCATAAGGGGTACCATCAGCGTTTCATATGTAGAATCATAAGGGGTACCATCAGCGTTTTATGTGTAGAATCATAAGGGGTACCATCAGCGTTTCATATGTAGAATCATAAGGGGTACCATCAGCGTTTCATATGTAGAATCATAAGGGGTACCATCAGCGTTTCATATGTAGAATCATAAGCGGTACCATCAGCGTTTCATATGTAGAATCATAAGGGGTACCATCAGCGTTTCATATGTAGAATCATAAGGGGTACCATCAGCGTTTTATGTGTAAAATCATGAGGGGTACCATCAGCGTTTTATGTGTAAAAATCATAAGGGGTACCATCAGCGTTTCATATGTAGAACCATAAGGGGTACCATCAGCGTTTCATATGTAGAATCATAAGGGGTACCATCAGCGTTTCATATGTAGAACCATAAGGGGTACCATCAGCGTTTCATATGTAGAACCATAAGGGGTACCATCAGCGTTTTATGTGTAAAATCATGAGGGGTACCATCAGCGTTTTATGTGTAAAAATCATAAGGGGTACCATCAGCGTTTTATGTGTAAAAATCATAAGGGGTACCATCAGCGTTTTATGTGTAAAATCATGAGGGGTACCATCAGCGTTTTATGTGTAAAAATCATGAGGGGTACCATCAGCGTTTTATGTGTAAAAATCATAAGGGGTACCATCAGCGTTTTATGTGTAAAAATCATGAGGGGTACCATCAGCGTTTTATGTGTAAAAATCATAAGGGGTACCATCAGCGTTTTATGTGTAAAAATCATAAGGGGTACCATCAGCATTTTATGTGTAAAAATCATAAGGGGTACCATCAGCGTTTCATATGTAGAACCATAAGGGGTACCATCAGCGTTTCATATGTAGAACCATAAGGGGTACCATCAGCGTTTCATATGTAGAACCATAAGGGGTACCATCAGCGTTTTATGTGTAAAATCATGAGGGGTACCATCAGCGTTTTATGTGTAAAATCATGAGGGGTACCATCAGCGTTTTATGTGTAAAAATCATAAGGGGTACCATCAGCGTTTTATGTGTAAAAATCATAAGGGGTACCATCAGCGTTTTATGTGTAAAATCATGAGGGGTACCATCAGCGTTTTATGTGTAAAAATCATGAGGGGTACCATCAGCGTTTTATGTGTAAAAATCATAAGGGGTACCATCAGCGTTTTATGTGTAAAAATCATAAGGGGTACCATCAGCGTTTTATGTGAAAAAATCATAAGGGGTACCATCAGCATTTTATGTGAAAAAATCATAAGGGGTACCATCAGCGTTTTATGTGTAAAAATCATAAGGGGTACCATCAGCATTTTATGTGTAAAAATCATAAGGGGTACCATCAGCGTTTTATGTGTAAAATCATAAGGGGTACCATCAGCGTTTTATGTGTAAAAATCATAAGGGGTACCATCAGCATTTTATGTGTAAAAATCATAAGGGGTACCATCAGCGTTTTATGTGTAAAAATCATAAGGGGTACCATCAGCGTTTTATGTGAAAAAATCATAAGGGGTACCATCAGCATTTTATGTGAAAAAATCATAAGGGGTACCATCAGCGTTTTATGTGTAAAAATCATAAGGGGTACCATTAGCGTTTTATGTGTAAAAATCATAAGGGGTACCATCAGCGTTTTATGTGTAAAATCATAAGGGGTACCATCAGCGTTTTATGTGTAAAACCATAAGGGGTACCATCAGCATTTTATGTGAAAAAATCATAAGGGGTACCATCAGCGTTTTATGTGTAAAAATCATAAGGGGTACCATCAGCGTTTTATGTGTAAAATCATGAGGGGTACCATCAGCGTTTTATGTGTAAAATCATAAGGGTTACCATCAGCGTTTTATGTGTAAAATCATGAGGGGTACCATCAGCGTTTTATGTGTAAAATCATGAGGGGTACCATCAGCGTTTTATGTGTAAAATCATGAGGGGTACCATCAGCGTTTTATGTGTAAAAATCATAAGGGGTACCATCAGCGTTTTATGTGTAAAAATCATAAGGGGAACCATCAGCGTTTTATGTGTAAAATCATGAGGGGTACCATCAGCGTTTTATGTGAAAAAATCATAAGGGGTACCATCAGCGTTTTATGTGTAAAAATCATAAGGGGTACCATCAGCGTTTTATGTGTAAAATCATAAGGGGTACCAGCAGCGTTTTATGTGTAAAATCATAAGGGGTACCATCAGCGTTTTATGTGTAAAATCATAAGGGGTACCATCAGCGTTTTATGTGTAAAATCATGAGGGGTACCATCAGCGTTTTATGTGTAAAAATCATAAGGGGTACCATCAGCGTTTTATGTGTAAAATCATAAGGGGTACCATCAGCGTTTTATGTGTAAAATCATGAGGGGTACCATCAGCGTTTTATGTGTAAAATCATGAGGGGTACCATCAGCGTTTTATGTGTAAAATCATGAGGGGTACCATCAGCGTTTTATGTGTAAAAATCATAAGGGGTACCATCAGCGTTTTATGTGTAAAAATCATAAGGGGAACCATCAGCGTTTTATGTGTAAAATCATGAGGGGTACCATCAGCGTTTTATGTGTAAAATCATGAGGGGTACCATCAGCGTTTTATGTGAAAAAATCATAAGGGGTACCATCAGCGTTTTATGTGTAAAAATCATAAGGGGTACCATCAGCGTTTTATGTGTAAAATCATAAGGGGTACCATCAGCGTTTTATGTGTAAAATCATGAGGGGTACCATCAGCGTTTTATGTGTAAAATCATAAGGGGTACCATCAGCGTTTTATGTGTAAAATCATGAGTGGTACCATCAGCGTTTTATGTGTAAAATCATGAGGGGTACCATCAGCGTTTTATGTGTAAAAATCATAAGGGGTACCATCAGCGTTTTATGTGTAAAAATCATAAGGGGAACCATCAGCGTTTTATGTGTAAAATCATGAGGGGTACCATCAGCGTTTTATGTGTAAAATCATGAGGGGTACCATCAGCGTTTTATGTGTAAAATCATGAGGGGTACCATCAGCGTTTTATGTGTAAAAATCATAAGGGGTACCATCAGCGTTTTATGTGTAAAAATCATAAGGGGAACCATCAGTGTTTTATGTGTAAAATCATGAGTGGTACCATCAGCGTTTTATGTGTAAAAATCATAAGGGGAACCATCAGCGTTTTATGTGTAAAAATCATAAGGGGAACCATCAGCGTTTTATGTGTAAAAATCATAAGGGGTAACATCAGCGTTTTATGTGTAAAAATCATAAGGGGTACCATCAGCGTTTTATGTGTAAAATCATGAGTGGTACCATCAGCGTTTTATGTGTAAAAATCATAAGGGGTACCATCAGCGTTTTATGTGTAAAAATCATAAGGGGAACCATCAGCGTTTTATGTGTAAAAATCATAAGGGGTAACATCAGCGTTTTATGTGTAAAAATCATAAGGGGTACCATCAGCGTTTTATGTGTAAAAATCATAAGGGGAACCATCAGCGTTTTATGTGTAAAATCATAAGGGGAACCATCAGCGTTTTATGTGTAAAAATCTTAAGGGGTACCATCAGGGTTTTATGTGTAAAAATCATAAGGGGAACCATCAGCGTTTTATGTGTAAAAATCATAAGGGGTACCATCAGCGTTTTATGTGTAAAAATCATAAGGGGTACCATCAGCGTTTCATATGTAGAATCATAAGGGGTACCATCAGCGTTTCATATGTAGAATCATAAGCGGTACCATCAGCGTTTCATATGTAGAATCATAAGGGGTACCATCAGCGTTTCATATGTAGAATCATAAGGGGTACCATCAGCGTTTTATGTGTAAAATCATGAGGGGTACCCTCAGCGTTTTATGTGTAAAAATCATAAGGGGTACCATCAGCGTTTCATATGTAGAACCATAAGGGGTACCATCAGCGTTTCATATGTAGAATCATAAGGGGTACCATCAGCGTTTCATATGTAGAACCATAAGGGGTACCATCAGCGTTTCATATGTAGAACCATAAGGGGTACCATCAGCGTTTTATGTGTAAAATCATGAGGGGTACCATCAGCGTTTTATGTGTAAAAATCATAAGGGGTACCATCAGCGTTTTATGTGTAAAAATCATAAGGGGTACCATCAGCGTTTTATGTGTAAAATCATGAGGGGTACCATCAGCGTTTTATGTGTAAAAATCATAAGGGGTACCATCAGCGTTTTATGTGTAAAATCATGAGGGGTACCATCAGCGTTTCATATGTAGAACCATAAGGGGTACCATCAGCGTTTCATATGTAGAACCATAAGGGGTACCATCAGCGTTTTATGTGTAAAATCATGAGGGGTACCATCAGCGTTTTATGTGTAAAATCATGAGGGGTACCATCAGCGTTTTATGTGTAAAAATCATGAGGGGTACCATCAGCGTTTTATGTGTAAAAATCATAAGGGGTACCATCAGCGTTTTATGTGTAAAATCATGAGGGGTACCATCAGCATTTTATGTGTAAAAATCATGAGGGGTACCATCAGCGTTTTATGTGTAAAAATCATAAGGGGTACCATCAGCGTTTTATGTGTAAAAATCATAAGGGGTACCATCAGCGTTTTATGTTAAAAAATCATAAGGGGTACCATCAGCATTTTATGTGAAAAAATCATAAGGGGTACCATCAGCGTTTTATGTGTAAAAATCATAAGGGGTACCATCAGCATTTTATGTGTAAAAATCATAAGGGGTACCATCAGCGTTTTATGTGTAAAATCATAAGGGGTACCATCAGCGTTTTATGTGTAAAAATCATAAGGGGTACCATCAGCATTTTATGTGTAAAAATCATAAGGGGTACCATCAGCGTTTTATGTGTAAAAATCATAAGGGGTACCATCAGCGTTTTATGTGTAAAAATCATAAGGGGTACCATCAGCGTTTTATGTGAAAAAATCATAAGGGGTACCATCAGCATTTTATGTGAAAAAATCATAAGGGGTACCATCAGCGTTTTATGTGTAAAAATCATAAGGGGTACCATCAGCGTTTTATGTGTAAAAATCATAAGGGGTACCATCAGCGTTTTATGTGTAAAATCATAAGGGGTACCATCAGCGTTTTATGTGTAAAACCATGAGGGGTACCATCAGCGTTTTATGTGTAAAATCATGAGGGGTACCATCAGCGTTTTATGTGTAAAATCATAAGGGTTACCATCAGCGTTTTATGTGTAAAATCATGAGGGGTACCATCAGCGTTTTATGTGTAAAATCATGAGGGGTACCATCAGCGTTTTATGTGTAAAATCATGAGGGGTACCATCAGCGTTTTATGTGTAAAAATCATAAGGGGTACCATCAGCGTTTTATGTGTAAAAATCATAAGGGGAACCATCAGCGTTTTATGTGTAAAATCATGAGGGGTACCATCAGCGTTTTATGTGAAAAAATCATAAGGGGTACCATCAGCGTTTTATGTGTAAAAATCATAAGGGGTACCATCAGCGTTTTATGTGTAAAATCATAAGGGGTACCAGCAGCGTTTTATGTGTAAAATCATAAGGGGTACCATCAGCGTTTTATGTGTAAAATCATAAGGGGTACCATCAGCGTTTTATGTGTAAAATCATGAGGGGTACCATCAGCGTTTTATGTGTAAAAATCATAAGGGGTACCATCAGCGTTTTATGTGTAAAATCATAAGGGGTACCATCAGCGTTTTATGTGTAAAATCATGAGGGGTACCATCAGCGTTTTATGTGTAAAATCATGAGGGGTACCATCAGCGTTTTATGTGTAAAATCATGAGGGGTACCATCAGCGTTTTATGTGTAAAAATCATAAGGGGTACCATCAGCGTTTTATGTGTAAAAATCATAAGGGGAACCATCAGCGTTTTATGTGTAAAATCATGAGGGGTACCATCAGCGTTTTATGTGTAAAATCATGAGGGGTACCATCAGCGTTTTATGTGAAAAAATCATAAGGGGTACCATCAGCGTTTTATGTGTAAAAATCATAAGGGGTACCATCAGCGTTTTATGTGTAAAATCATAAGGGGTACCATCAGCGTTTTATGTGTAAAATCATGAGGGGTACCATCAGCGTTTTATGTGTAAAATCATAAGGGGTACCATCAGCGTTTTATGTGTAAAATCATGAGTGGTACCATCAGCGTTTTATGTGTAAAATCATGAGGGGTACCATCAGCGTTTTATGTGTAAAAATCATAAGGGGTACCATCAGCGTTTTATGTGTAAAAATCATAAGGGGAACCATCAGCGTTTTATGTGTAAAATCATGAGGGGTACCATCAGCGTTTTATGTGTAAAATCATGAGGGGTACCATCAGCGTTTTATGTGTAAAATCATGAGGGGTACCATCAGCGTTTTATGTGTAAAAATCATAAGGGGTACCATCAGCGTTTTATGTGTAAAAATCATAAGGGGAACCATCAGTGTTTTATGTGTAAAATCATGAGTGGTACCATCAGCGTTTTATGTGTAAAAATCATAAGGGGAACCATCAGCGTTTTATGTGTAAAAATCATAAGGGGAACCATCAGCGTTTTATGTGTAAAAATCATAAGGGGTAACATCAGCGTTTTATGTGTAAAAATCATAAGGGGTACCATCAGCGTTTTATGTGTAAAATCATGAGTGGTACCATCAGCGTTTTATGTGTAAAAATCATAAGGGGTACCATCAGCGTTTTATGTGTAAAAATCATAAGGGGAACCATCAGCGTTTTATGTGTAAAAATCATAAGGGGTAACATCAGCGTTTTATGTGTAAAAATCATAAGGGGTACCATCAGCGTTTTATGTGTAAAAATCATAAGGGGAACCATCAGCGTTTTATGTGTAAAATCATAAGGGGAACCATCAGCGTTTTATGTGTAAAAATCTTAAGGGGTACCATCAGGGTTTTATGTGTAAAAATCATAAGGGGAACCATCAGCGTTTTATGTGTAAAAATCATAAGGGGTACCATCAGCGTTTTATGTGTAAAAATCATAAGGGGTACCATCAGCGTTTTATGTGTAGAATCATAAGGGGTACCATCAGCGTTTCATATGTAGAATCATAAGGGGTACCATCAGCGTTTTATGTGTAGAATCATAAGGGGTACCATCAGCGTTTCATATGTAGAATCATAAGGGGTACCATCAGCGTTTCATATGTAGAATCATAAGGGGTACCATCAGCGTTTCATATGTAGAATCATAAGCGGTACCATCAGCGTTTCATATGTAGAATCATAAGGGGTACCATCAGCGTTTCATATGTAGAATCATAAGGGGTACCATCAGCGTTTTATGTGTAAAATCATGAGGGGTACCATCAGCGTTTTATGTGTAAAAATCATAAGGGGTACCATCAGCGTTTCATATGTAGAACCATAAGGGGTACCATCAGCGTTTCATATGTAGAATCATAAGGGGTACCATCAGCGTTTCATATGTAGAACCATAAGGGGTACCATCAGCGTTTCATATGTAGAACCATAAGGGGTACCATCAGCGTTTTATGTGTAAAATCATGAGGGGTACCATCAGCGTTTTATGTGTAAAAATCATAAGGGGTACCATCAGCGTTTTATGTGTAAAAATCATAAGGGGTACCATCAGCGTTTTATGTGTAAAATCATGAGGGGTACCATCAGCGTTTTATGTGTAAAAATCATGAGGGGTACCATCAGCGTTTTATGTGTAAAAATCATAAGGGGTACCATCAGCGTTTTATGTGTAAAAATCATGAGGGGTACCATCAGCGTTTTATGTGTAAAAATCATAAGGGGTACCATCAGCGTTTTATGTGTAAAAATCATAAGGGGTACCATCAGCATTTTATGTGTAAAAATCATAAGGGGTACCATCAGCGTTTCATATGTAGAACCATAAGGGGTACCATCAGCGTTTCATATGTAGAACCATAAGGGGTACCATCAGCGTTTCATATGTAGAACCATAAGGGGTACCATCAGCGTTTTATGTGTAAAATCATGAGGGGTACCATCAGCGTTTTATGTGTAAAATCATGAGGGGTACCATCAGCGTTTTATGTGTAAAAATCATAAGGGGTACCATCAGCGTTTTATGTGTAAAAATCATAAGGGGTACCATCAGCGTTTTATGTGTAAAATCATGAGGGGTACCATCAGCGTTTTATGTGTAAAAATCATGAGGGGTACCATCAGCGTTTTATGTGTAAAAATCATAAGGGGTACCATCAGCGTTTTATGTGTAAAAATCATAAGGGGTACCATCAGCGTTTTATGTGAAAAAATCATAAGGGGTACCATCAGCATTTTATGTGAAAAAATCATAAGGGGTACCATCAGCGTTTTATGTGTAAAAATCATAAGGGGTACCATCAGCATTTTATGTGTAAAAATCATAAGGGGTACCATCAGCGTTTTATGTGTAAAATCATAAGGGGTACCATCAGCGTTTTATGTGTAAAAATCATAAGGGGTACCATCAGCATTTTATGTGTAAAAATCATAAGGGGTACCATCAGCGTTTTATGTGTAAAAATCATAAGGGGTACCATCAGCGTTTTATGTGAAAAAATCATAAGGGGTACCATCAGCATTTTATGTGAAAAAATCATAAGGGGTACCATCAGCGTTTTATGTGTAAAAATCATAAGGGGTACCATTAGCGTTTTATGTGTAAAAATCATAAGGGGTACCATCAGCGTTTTATGTGTAAAATCATAAGGGGTACCATCAGCGTTTTATGTGTAAAACCATAAGGGGTACCATCAGCATTTTATGTGAAAAAATCATAAGGGGTACCATCAGCGTTTTATGTGTAAAAATCATAAGGGGTACCATCAGCGTTTTATGTGTAAAAATCATAAGGGGTACCATCAGCGTTTTATGTGTAAAATCATGAGGGGTACCATCAGCGTTTTATGTGTAAAATCATGAGGGGTACCATCAGCGTTTTATGTGTAAAAATCATAAGGGGTACCATCAGCGTTTTATGTGTAAAAATCATAAGGGGAACCATCAGCGTTTTATGTGTAAAATCATGAGTGGTACCATCAGCGTTTTATGTGTAAAAATCATAAGGGGTACCATCAGCGTTTTATGTGTAAAAATCATAAGGGGAACCATCAGCGTTTTATGTGTAAAAATCATAAGGGGTAACATCAGCGTTTTATGTGTAAAAATCATAAGGGGTACCATCAGCGTTTTATGTGTAAAAATCATAAGGGGAACCATCAGCGTTTTATGTGTAAAATCATAAGGGGAACCATCAGCGTTTTATGTGTAAAAATCATAAGGGGTACCATCAGGGTTTTATGTGTAAAAATCATAAGGGGAACCATCAGCATTTTATGTGTAAAAATCATAAGGGGTACCATCAGCGTTTTATGTGTAAAATCATAAGGGGTACCATCAGCGTTTTATGTGTAAAAATCATAAGGGGTACCATCAGCATTTTATGTGTAAAAATCATAAGGGGTACCATCAGCGTTTTATGTGTAAAAATCATAAGGGGTACCATCAGCGTTTTATGTGAAAAAATCATAAGGGGTACCATCAGCATTTTATGTGAAAAAATCATAAGGGGTACCATCAGCGTTTTATGTGTAAAAATCATAAGGGGTACCATCAGCGTTTTATGTGTAAAAATCATAAGGGGTACCATCAGCGTTTTATGTGTAAAATCATAAGGGGTACCATCAGCGTTTTATGTGTAAAACCATAAAGGGTACCATCAGCATTTTATGTGAAAAAATCATAAGGGGTACCATCAGCGTTTTATGTGTAAAAATCATAAGGGGTACCATCAGCGTTTTATGTGTAAAAATCATAAGGGGTACCATCAGCGTTTTATGTGTAAAATCATGAGGGGTACCATCAGCGTTTTATGTGTAAAATCATGAGGGGTACCATCAGCGTTTTATGTGTAAAAATCATAAGGGGAACCATCAGCGTTTTATGTGTAAAATCATGAGTGGTACCATCAGCGTTTTATGTGTAAAAATCATAAGGGGTACCATCAGCGTTTTATGTGTAAAAATCATAAGGGGTACCATCAGCGTTTTATGTGTAAAATCATGAGGGGTACCATCAGCGTTTTATGTGTAAAATCATGAGGGGTACCATCAGCGTTTTATGTGTAAAAATCATAAGGGGAACCATCAGCGTTTTATGTGTAAAAATCATAAGGGGTACCATCAGCGTTTTATGTGTAAAAATCATAAGGGGTACCATCAGCGTTTTATGTGTAAAAATCATAAGGGGTACCATCAGCGTTTTATGTGTAAAATCATGAGGGGTACCATCAGCGTTTTATGTGTAAAATCATGAGGGGTACCATCAGCGTTTTATGTGTAAAAATCATAAGGGGAACCATCAGCGTTTTATGTGTAAAATCATGAGTGGTACCATCAGCGTTTTATGTGTAAAAATCATAAGGGGTACCATCAGCGTTTTATGTGTAAAAATCATAAGGGGAACCATCAGCGTTTTATGTGTAAAAATCATAAGGGGTACCATCAGCGTTTTATGTGTAAAAATCATAAGGGGAACCATCAGCGTTTTATGTGTAAAATCATAAGGGGAACCATCAGCGTTTTATGTGTAAAAATCATAAGGGGTACCATCAGGGTTTTATGTGTAAAAATCATAAGGGGAACCATCAGCGTTTTATGTGTAAAAATCATAAGGGGTACCATCAGCGTTTTATGTGTAAAAATCATAAGGGGTACCATCAGCGTTTTATGTGTAGAATCATAAGGGGTACCATCAGCGTTTCATATGTAGAATCATAAGGGGTACCATCAGCGTTTCATATGTAGAATCATAAGGGGTACCATCAGCGTTTTATGTGTAGAATCATAAGGGGTACCATCAGCGTTTCATATGTAGAATCATAAGGGGTACCATCAGCGTTTCATATGTAGAATCATAAGGGGTACCATCAGCGTTTCATATGTAGAATCATAAGCGGTACCATCAGCGTTTCATATGTAGAATCATAAGGGGTACCATCAGCGTTTCATATGTAGAATCATAAGGGGTACCATCAGCGTTTTATGTGTAAAATCATGAGGGGTACCATCAGCGTTTTATGTGTAAAAATCATAAGGGGTACCATCAGCGTTTCATATGTAGAACCATAAGGGGTACCATCAGCGTTTCATATGTAGAATCATAAGGGGTACCATCAGCGTTTCATATGTAGAACCATAAGGGGTACCATCAGCGTTTCATATGTAGAACCATAAGGGGTACCATCAGCGTTTTATGTGTAAAATCATGAGGGGTACCATCAGCGTTTTATGTGTAAAAATCATAAGGGGTACCATCAGCGTTTTATGTGTAAAAATCATAAGGGGTACCATCAGCGTTTTATGTGTAAAATCATGAGGGGTACCATCAGCGTTTTATGTGTAAAAATCATGAGGGGTACCATCAGCGTTTTATGTGTAAAAATCATAAGGGGTACCATCAGCGTTTTATGTGTAAAAATCATGAGGGGTACCATCAGCGTTTTATGTGTAAAAATCATAAGGGGTACCATCAGCGTTTTATGTGTAAAAATCATAAGGGGTACCATCAGCATTTTATGTGTAAAAATCATAAGGGGTACCATCAGCGTTTCATATGTAGAACCATAAGGGGTACCATCAGCGTTTCATATGTAGAACCATAAGGGGTACCATCAGCGTTTCATATGTAGAACCATAAGGGGTACCATCAGCGTTTTATGTGTAAAAATCATAAGGGGTACCATCAGCGTTTTATGTGTAAAAATCATAAGGGGTACCATCAGCGTTTTATGTGTAAAATCATGAGGGGTACCATCAGCGTTTTATGTGTAAAAATCATGAGGGGTACCATCAGCGTTTTATGTGTAAAAATCATAAGGGGTACCATCAGCGTTTTATGTGTAAAAATCATAAGGGGTACCATCAGCGTTTTATGTGAAAAAATCATAAGGGGTACCATCAGCATTTTATGTGAAAAAATCATAAGGGGTACCATCAGCGTTTTATGTGTAAAAATCATAAGGGGTACCATCAGCATTTTATGTGTAAAAATCATAAGGGGTACCATCAGCGTTTTATGTGTAAAATCATAAGGGGTACCATCAGCGTTTTATGTGTAAAAATCATAAGGGGTACCATCAGCATTTTATGTGTAAAAATCATAAGGGGTACCATCAGCGTTTTATGTGTAAAAATCATAAGGGGTACCATCAGCGTTTTATGTGTAAAAATCATAAGGGGTACCATCAGCGTTTTATGTGAAAAAATCATAAGGGGTACCATCAGCATTTTATGTGAAAAAATCATAAGGGGTACCATCAGCGTTTTATGTGTAAAAATCATAAGGGGTACCATCAGCGTTTTATGTGTAAAAATCATAAGGGGTACCATCAGCGTTTTATGTGTAAAATCATAAGGGGTACCATCAGCGTTTTATGTGTAAAATCATGAGGGGTACCATCAGCGTTTTATGTGTAAAAATCATAAGGGGTACCATCAGCGTTTTATGTGTAAAAATCATAAGGGGAACCATCAGTGTTTTATGTGTAAAATCATGAGTGGTACCATCAGCGTTTTATGTGTAAAAATCATAAGGGGAACCATCAGCGTTTTATGTGTAAAAATCATAAGGGGAACCATCAGCGTTTTATGTGTAAAAATCATAAGGGGTAACATCAGCGTTTTATGTGTAAAAATCATAAGGGGTACCATCAGCGTTTTATGTGTAAAATCATGAGTGGTACCATCAGCGTTTTATGTGTAAAAATCATAAGGGGTACCATCAGCGTTTTATGTGTAAAAATCATAAGGGGAACCATCAGCGTTTTATGTGTAAAAATCATAAGGGGTAACATCAGCGTTTTATGTGTAAAAATCATAAGGGGTACCATCAGCGTTTTATGTGTAAAAATCATAAGGGGAACCATCAGCGTTTTATGTGTAAAATCATAAGGGGAACCATCAGCGTTTTATGTGTAAAAATCTTAAGGGGTACCATCAGGGTTTTATGTGTAAAAATCATAAGGGGAACCATCAGCGTTTTATGTGTAAAAATCATAAGGGGTACCATCAGCGTTTTATGTGTAAAAATCATAAGGGGTACCATCAGCGTTTCATATGTAGAATCATAAGGGGTACCATCAGCGTTTCATATGTAGAATCATAAGCGGTACCATCAGCGTTTCATATGTAGAATCATAAGGGGTACCATCAGCGTTTCATATGTAGAATCATAAGGGGTACCATCAGCGTTTTATGTGTAAAATCATGAGGGGTACCCTCAGCGTTTTATGTGTAAAAATCATAAGGGGTACCATCAGCGTTTCATATGTAGAACCATAAGGGGTACCATCAGCGTTTCATATGTAGAATCATAAGGGGTACCATCAGCGTTTCATATGTAGAACCATAAGGGGTACCATCAGCGTTTCATATGTAGAACCATAAGGGGTACCATCAGCGTTTTATGTGTAAAATCATGAGGGGTACCATCAGCGTTTTATGTGTAAAAATCATAAGGGGTACCATCAGCGTTTTATGTGTAAAAATCATAAGGGGTACCATCAGCGTTTTATGTGTAAAATCATGAGGGGTACCATCAGCGTTTCATATGTAGAACCATAAGGGGTACCATCAGCGTTTCATATGTAGAACCATAAGGGGTACCATCAGCGTTTTATGTGTAAAATCATGAGGGGTACCATCAGCGTTTTATGTGTAAAATCATGAGGGGTACCATCAGCGTTTTATGTGTAAAAATCATGAGGGGTACCATCAGCGTTTTATGTGTAAAAATCATAAGGGGTACCATCAGCGTTTTATGTGTAAAATCATGAGGGGTACCATCAGCATTTTATGTGTAAAAATCATGAGGGGTACCATCAGCGTTTTATGTGTAAAAATCATAAGGGGTACCATCAGCGTTTTATGTGTAAAAATCATAAGGGGTACCATCAGCGTTTTATGTGAAAAAATCATAAGGGGTACCATCAGCATTTTATGTGAAAAAATCATAAGGGGTACCATCAGCGTTTTATGTGTAAAAATCATAAGGGGTACCATCAGCATTTTATGTGTAAAAATCATAAGGGGTACCATCAGCGTTTTATGTGTAAAATCATAAGGGGTACCATCAGCGTTTTATGTGTAAAAATCATAAGGGGTACCATCAGCATTTTATGTGTAAAAATCATAAGGGGTACCATCAGCGTTTTATGTGTAAAAATCATAAGGGGTACCATCAGCGTTTTATGTGTAAAAATCATAAGGGGTACCATCAGCGTTTTATGTGAAAAAATCATAAGGGGTACCATCAGCATTTTATGTGAAAAAATCATAAGGGGTACCATCAGCGTTTTATGTGTAAAAATCATAAGGGGTACCATCAGCGTTTTATGTGTAAAAATCATAAGGGGTACCATCAGCGTTTTATGTGTAAAATCATAAGGGGTACCATCAGCGTTTTATTAGTAAAACCATGAGGGGTACCATCAGCGTTTTATGTGTAAAATCATGAGGGGTACCATCAGCGTTTTATGTGTAAAATCATAAGGGTTACCATCAGCGTTTTATGTGTAAAATCATGAGGGGTACCATCAGCGTTTTATGTGTAAAATCATGAGGGGTACCATCAGCGTTTTATGTGTAGAACCATAAGGGGTACCATCAGCGTTTTATGTGTAAAAATCATAAGGGGTACCATCAGCGTTTTATGTGTAAAAATCATAAGGGGTACCATCAGCGTTTTATGTGTAAAATCATGAGGGGTACCATCAGCGTTTTATGTGTAAAAATCATGAGGGGTACCATCAGCGTTTTATGTGTAAAAATCATAAGGGGTACCATCAGCGTTTTATGTGTAAAAATCATAAGGGGTACCATCAGCGTTTTATGTGAAAAAATCATAAGGGGTACCATCAGCATTTTATGTGAAAAAATCATAAGGGGTACCATCAGCGTTTTATGTGTAAAAATCATAAGGGGTACCATCAGCATTTTATGTGTAAAAATCATAAGGGGTACCATCAGCGTTTTATGTGTAAAATCATAAGGGGTACCATCAGCGTTTTATGTGTAAAAATCATAAGGGGTACCATCAGCATTTTATGTGTAAAAATCATAAGGGGTACCATCAGCGTTTTATGTGTAAAAATCATAAGGGGTACCATCAGCGTTTTATGTGTAAAAATCATAAGGGGTACCATCAGCGTTTTATGTGAAAAAATCATAAGGGGTACCATCAGCATTTTATGTGAAAAAATCATAAGGGGTACCATCAGCGTTTTATGTGTAAAAATCATAAGGGGTACCATCAGCGTTTTATGTGTAAAAATCATAAGGGGTACCATCAGCGTTTTATGTGTAAAATCATAAGGGGTACCATCAGCGTTTTATGTGTAAAATCATGAGGGGTACCATCAGCGTTTTATGTGTAAAAATCATAAGGGGTACCATCAGCGTTTTATGTGTAAAAATCATAAGGGGAACCATCAGTGTTTTATGTGTAAAATCATGAGTGGTACCATCAGCGTTTTATGTGTAAAAATCATAAGGGGAACCATCAGCGTTTTATGTGCAAAAATCATAAGGGGAACCATCAGCGTTTTATGTGTAAAAATCATAAGGGGTAACATCAGCGTTTTATGTGTAAAAATCATAAGGGGTACCATCAGCGTTTTATGTGTAAAATCATGAGTGGTACCATCAGCGTTTTATGTGTAAAAATCATAAGGGGTACCATCAGCGTTTTATGTGTAAAAATCATAAGGGGAACCATCAGCGTTTTATGTGTAAAAAACATAAGGGGTAACATCAGCGTTTTATGTGTAAAAATCATAAGGGGTACCATCAGCGTTTTATGTGTAAAAATCATAAGGGGAACCATCAGCGTTTTATGTGTAAAATCATAAGGGGAACCATCAGCGTTTTATGTGTAAAAATCTTAAGGGGTACCATCAGGGTTTTATGTGTAAAAATCATAAGGGGAACCATCAGCGTTTTATGTGTAAAAATCATAAGGGGTACCATCAGCGTTTTATGTGTAAAAATCATAAGGGGTACCATCAGCGTTTCATATGTAGAATCATAAGGGGTACCATCAGCGTTTCATATGTAGAATCATAAGCGGTACCATCAGCGTTTCATATGTAGAATCATAAGGGGTACCATCAGCGTTTCATATGTAGAATCATAAGGGGTACCATCAGCGTTTTATGTGTAAAATCATGAGGGGTACCCTCAGCGTTTTATGTGTAAAAATCATAAGGGGTACCATCAGCGTTTCATATGTAGAACCATAAGGGGTACCATCAGCGTTTCATATGTAGAATCATAAGGGGTACCATCAGCGTTTCATATGTAGAACCATAAGGGGTACCATCAGCGTTTCATATGTAGAACCATAAGGGGTACCATCAGCGTTTTATGTGTAAAATCATGAGGGGTACCATCAGCGTTTTATGTGTAAAAATCATAAGGGGTACCATCAGCGTTTTATGTGTAAAAATCATAAGGGGTACCATCAGCGTTTTATGTGTAAAATCATGAGGGGTACCATCAGCGTTTTATGTGTAAAAATCATAAGGGGTACCATCAGCGTTTTATGTGTAAAATCATGAGGGGTACCATCAGCGTTTCATATGTAGAACCATAAGGGGTACCATCAGCGTTTCATATGTAGAACCATAAGGGGTACCATCAGCGTTTTATGTGTAAAATCATGAGGGGTACCATCAGCGTTTTATGTGTAAAATCATGAGGGGTACCATCAGCGTTTTATGTGTAAAAATCATGAGGGGTACCATCAGCGTTTTATGTGTAAAAATCATAAGGGGTACCATCAGCGTTTTATGTGTAAAATCATGAGTGGTACCATCAGCGTTTTATGTGTAAAAATCATAAGGGGTACCATCAGCGTTTTATGTGTAAAAATCATAAGGGGAACCATCAGCGTTTTATGTGTAAAAAACATAAGGGGTAACATCAGCGTTTTATGTGTAAAAATCATAAGGGGTACCATCAGCGTTTTATGTGTAAAAATCATAAGGGGAACCATCAGCGTTTTATGTGTAAAATCATAAGGGGAACCATCAGCGTTTTATGTGTAAAAATCTTAAGGGGTACCATCAGGGTTTTATGTGTAAAAATCATAAGGGGAACCATCAGCGTTTTATGTGTAAAAATCATAAGGGGTACCATCAGCGTTTTATGTGTAAAAATCATAAGGGGTACCATCAGCGTTTCATATGTAGAATCATAAGGGGTACCATCAGCGTTTCATATGTAGAATCATAAGCGGTACCATCAGCGTTTCATATGTAGAATCATAAGGGGTACCATCAGCGTTTCATATGTAGAATCATAAGGGGTACCATCAGCGTTTTATGTGTAAAATCATGAGGGGTACCCTCAGCGTTTTATGTGTAAAAATCATAAGGGGTACCATCAGCGTTTCATATGTAGAACCATAAGGGGTACCATCAGCGTTTCATATGTAGAATCATAAGGGGTACCATCAGCGTTTCATATGTAGAACCATAAGGGGTACCATCAGCGTTTCATATGTAGAACCATAAGGGGTACCATCAGCGTTTTATGTGTAAAATCATGAGGGGTACCATCAGCGTTTTATGTGTAAAAATCATAAGGGGTACCATCAGCGTTTTATGTGTAAAAATCATAAGGGGTACCATCAGCGTTTTATGTGTAAAATCATGAGGGGTACCATCAGCGTTTTATGTGTAAAAATCATAAGGGGTACCATCAGCGTTTTATGTGTAAAATCATGAGGGGTACCATCAGCGTTTCATATGTAGAACCATAAGGGGTACCATCAGCGTTTCATATGTAGAACCATAAGGGGTACCATCAGCGTTTTATGTGTAAAATCATGAGGGGTACCATCAGCGTTTTATGTGTAAAATCATGAGGGGTACCATCAGCGTTTTATGTGTAAAAATCATGAGGGGTACCATCAGCGTTTTATGTGTAAAAATCATAAGGGGTACCATCAGCGTTTTATGTGTAAAATCATGAGGGGTACCATCAGCATTTTATGTGTAAAAATCATGAGGGGTACCATCAGCGTTTTATGTGTAAAAATCATAAGGGGTACCATCAGCGTTTTATGTGTAAAAATCATAAGGGGTACCATCAGCGTTTTATGTGAAAAAATCATAAGGGGTACCATCAGCATTTTATGTGAAAAAATCATAAGGGGTACCATCAGCGTTTTATGTGTAAAAATCATAAGGGGTACCATCAGCATTTTATGTGTAAAAATCATAAGGGGTACCATCAGCGTTTTATGTGTAAAATCATAAGGGGTACCATCAGCGTTTTATGTGTAAAAATCATAAGGGGTACCATCAGCATTTTATGTGTAAAAATCATAAGGGGTACCATCAGCGTTTTATGTGTAAAAATCATAAGGGGTACCATCAGCGTTTTATGTGTAAAAATCATAAGGGGTACCATCAGCGTTTTATGTGAAAAAATCATAAGGGGTACCATCAGCATTTTATGTGAAAAAATCATAAGGGGTACCATCAGCGTTTTATGTGTAAAAATCATAAGGGGTACCATCAGCGTTTTATGTGTAAAAATCATAAGGGGTACCATCAGCGTTTTATGTGTAAAATCATAAGGGGTACCATCAGCGTTTTATTAGTAAAACCATGAGGGGTACCATCAGCGTTTTATGTGTAAAATCATGAGGGGTACCATCAGCGTTTTATGTGTAAAATCATAAGGGTTACCATCAGCGTTTTATGTGTAAAATCATGAGGGGTACCATCAGCGTTTTATGTGTAAAATCATGAGGGGTACCATCAGCGTTTTATGTGTAAAATCATGAGGGGTACCATCAGCGTTTTATGTGTAAAAATCATAAGGGGTACCATCAGCGTTTTATGTGTAAAAATCATAAGGGGAACCATCAGCGTTTTATGTGTAAAATCATGAGGGGTACCATCAGCGTTTTATGTGAAAAAATCATAAGGGGTACCATCAGCGTTTTATGTGTAAAAATCATAAGGGGTACCATCAGCGTTTTATGTGTAAAATCATAAGGGGTACCATCAGCGTTTTATGTGTAAAATCATAAGGGGTACCATCAGCGTTTTATGTGTAAAATCATAAGGGGTACCATCAGCGTTTTATGTGTAAAATCATGAGGGGTACCATCAGCGTTTTATGTGTAAAAATCATAAGGGGTACCATCAGCGTTATATGTGTAAAATCATAAGGGGTACCATCAGCGTTTTATGTGTAAAATCATGAGGGGTACCATCAGCGTTTTATGTGTAAAATCATGAGGGGTACCATCAGCGTTTTATGTGTAAAATCATGAGGGGTACCATCAGCGTTTTATGTGTAAAAATCATAAGGGGTACCATCAGCGTTTTATGTGTAAAAATCATAAGGGGAACCATCAGCGTTTTATGTGTAAAATCATGAGGGGTACCATCAGCGTTTTATGTGTAAAATCATGAGGGGTACCATCAGCGTTTTATGTGAAAAAATCATAAGGGGTACCATCAGCGTTTTATGTGTAAAAATCATAAGGGGTACCATCAGCGTTTTATGTGTAAAATCATAAGGGGTACCATCAGCGTTTTATGTGTAAAATCATGAGGGGTACCATCAGCGTTTTATGTGTAAAATCATAAGGGGTACCATCAGCGTTTTATGTGTAAAATCATGAGTGGTACCATCAGCGTTTTATGTGTAAAATCATGAGGGGTACCATCAGCGTTTTATGTGTAAAAATCATAAGGGGTACCATCAGCGTTTTATGTGTAAAAATCATAAGGGGAACCATCAGCGTTTTATGTGTAAAATCATGAGGGGTACCATCAGCGTTTTATGTGTAAAATCATGAGGGGTACCATCAGCGTTTTATGTGTAAAATCATGAGGGGTACCATCAGCGTTTTATGTGTAAAAATCATAAGGGGTACCATCAGCGTTTTATGTGTAAAAATCATAAGGGGAACCATCAGTGTTTTATGTGTAAAATCATGAGTGGTACCATCAGCGTTTTATGTGTAAAAATCATAAGGGGAACCATCAGCGTTTTATGTGTAAAAATCATAAGGGGAACCATCAGCGTTTTATGTGTAAAAATCATAAGGGGTAACATCAGCGTTTTATGTGTAAAAATCATAAGGGGTACCATCAGCGTTTTATGTGTAAAATCATGAGTGGTACCATCAGCGTTTTATGTGTAAAAATCATAAGGGGTACCATCAGCGTTTTATGTGTAAAAATCATAAGGGGAACCATCAGCGTTTTATGTGTAAAAATCATAAGGGGTAACATCAGCGTTTTATGTGTAAAAATCATAAGGGGTACCATCAGCGTTTTATGTGTAAAAATCATAAGGGGAACCATCAGCGTTTTATGTGTAAAATCATAAGGGGAACCATCAGCGTTTTATGTGTAAAAATCTTAAGGGGTACCATCAGGGTTTTATGTGTAAAAATCATAAGGGGAACCATCAGCGTTTTATGTGTAAAAATCATAAGGGGTACCATCAGCGTTTTATGTGTAAAAATCATAAGGGGTACCATCAGCGTTTTATGTGTAGAATCATAAGGGGTACCATCAGCGTTTCATATGTAGAATCATAAGGGGTACCATCAGCGTTTTATGTGTAGAATCATAAGGGGTACCATCAGCGTTTCATATGTAGAATCATAAGGGGTACCATCAGCGTTTCATATGTAGAATCATAAGGGGTACCATCAGCGTTTCATATGTAGAATCATAAGCGGTACCATCAGCGTTTCATATGTAGAATCATAAGGGGTACCATCAGCGTTTCATATGTAGAATCATAAGGGGTACCATCAGCGTTTTATGTGTAAAATCATGAGGGGTACCATCAGCGTTTTATGTGTAAAAATCATAAGGGGTACCATCAGCGTTTCATATGTAGAACCATAAGGGGTACCATCAGCGTTTCATATGTAGAATCATAAGGGGTACCATCAGCGTTTCATATGTAGAACCATAAGGGGTACCATCAGCGTTTCATATGTAGAACCATAAGGGGTACCATCAGCGTTTTATGTGTAAAATCATGAGGGGTACCATCAGCGTTTTATGTGTAAAAATCATAAGGGGTACCATCAGCGTTTTATGTGTAAAAATCATAAGGGGTACCATCAGCGTTTTATGTGTAAAATCATGAGGGGTACCATCAGCGTTTTATGTGTAAAAATCATGAGGGGTACCATCAGCGTTTTATGTGTAAAAATCATAAGGGGTACCATCAGCGTTTTATGTGTAAAAATCATGAGGGGTACCATCAGCGTTTTATGTGTAAAAATCATAAGGGGTACCATCAGCGTTTTATGTGTAAAAATCATAAGGGGTACCATCAGCATTTTATGTGTAAAAATCATAAGGGGTACCATCAGCGTTTCATATGTAGAACCATAAGGGGTACCATCAGCGTTTCATATGTAGAACCATAAGGGGTACCATCAGCGTTTCATATGTAGAACCATAAAGGGTACCATCAGCGTTTTATGTGTAAAATCATGAGGGGTACCATCAGCGTTTTATGTGTAAAATCATGAGGGGTACCATCAGCGTTTTATGTGTAAAAATCATAAGGGGTACCATCAGCGTTTTATGTGTAAAAATCATAAGGGGTACCATCAGCGTTTTATGTGTAAAATCATGAGGGGTACCATCAGCGTTTTATGTGTAAAAATCATGAGGGGTACCATCAGCGTTTTATGTGTAAAAATCATAAGGGGTACCATCAGCGTTTTATGTGTAAAAATCATAAGGGGTACCATCAGCGTTTTATGTGAAAAAATCATAAGGGGTACCATCAGCATTTTATGTGAAAAAATCATAAGGGGTACCATCAGCGTTTTATGTGTAAAAATCATAAGGGGTACCATCAGCATTTTATGTGTAAAAATCATAAGGGGTACCATCAGCGTTTTATGTGTAAAATCATAAGGGGTACCATCAGCGTTTTATGTGTAAAAATCATAAGGGGTACCATCAGCATTTTATGTGTAAAAATCATAAGGGGTACCATCAGCGTTTTATGTGTAAAAATCATAAGGGGTACCATCAGCGTTTTATGTGAAAAAATCATAAGGGGTACCATCAGCATTTTATGTGAAAAAATCATAAGGGGTACCATCAGCGTTTTATGTGTAAAAATCATAAGGGGTACCATCAGCGTTTTATGTGTAAAAATCATAAGGGGTACCATCAGCGTTTTATGTGTAAAATCATGAGGGGTACCATCAGCGTTTTATGTGTAAAATCATGAGGGGTACCATCAGCGTTTTATGTGTAAAAATCATAAGGGGTACCATCAGCGTTTTATGTCTAAAAATCATAAGGGGAACCATCAGCGTTTTATGTGTAAAATCATGAGTGGTACCATCAGCGTTTTATGTGTAAAAATCATAAGGGGTACCATCAGCGTTTTATGTGTAAAAATCATAAGGGGAACCATCAGCGTTTTATGTGTAAAAATCATAAGGGGTAACATCAGCGTTTTATGTGTAAAAATCATAAGGGGTACCATCAGCGTTTTATGTGTAAAAATCATAAGGGGAACCATCAGCGTTTTATGTGTAAAATCATAAGGGGAACCATCAGCGTTTTATGTGTAAAAATCATAAGGGGTACCATCAGGGTTTTATGTGTAAAAATCATAAGGGGAACCATCAGCATTTTATGTGTAAAAATCATAAGGGGTACCATCAGCGTTTTATGTGTAAAATCATAAGGGGTACCATCAGCGTTTTATGTGTAAAAATCATAAGGGGTACCATCAGCATTTTATGTGTAAAAATCATAAGGGGTACCATCAGCGTTTTATGTGTAAAAATCATAAGGGGTACCATCAGCGTTTTATGTGAAAAAATCATAAGGGGTACCATCAGCATTTTATGTGAAAAAATCATAAGGGGTACCATCAGCGTTTTATGTGTAAAAATCATAAGGGGTACCATCAGCGTTTTATGTGTAAAAATCATAAGGGGTACCATCAGCGTTTTATGTGTAAAATCATAAGGGGTACCATCAGCGTTTTATGTGTAAAACCATAAAGGGTACCATCAGCATTTTATGTGAAAAAATCATAAGGGGTACCATCAGCGTTTTATGTGTAAAAATCATAAGGGGTACCATCAGCGTTTTATGTGTAAAAATCATAAGGGGTACCATCAGCGTTTTATGTGTAAAATCATGAGGGGTACCATCAGCGTTTTATGTGTAAAATCATGAGGGGTACCATCAGCGTTTTATGTGTAAAAATCATAAGGGGAACCATCAGCGTTTTATGTGTAAAATCATGAGTGGTACCATCAGCGTTTTATGTGTAAAAATCATAAGGGGTACCATCAGCGTTTTATGTGTAAAAATCATAAGGGGTACCATCAGCGTTTTATGTGTAAAATTGAGAGGGGTACCATCAGCGTTTTATGTGTAAAATCATGAGGGGTACCATCAGCGTTTTATGTGTAAAAATCATAAGGGGAACCATCAGCGTTTTATGTGTAAAAATCATAAGGGGTACCATCAGCGTTTTATGTGTAAAAATCATAAGGGGTACCATCAGCGTTTTATGTGTAAAAATCATAAGGGGTACCATCAGCGTTTTATGTGTAAAATCATGAGGGGTACCATCAGCGTTTTATGTGTAAAATCATGAGGGGTACCATCAGCGTTTTATGTGTAAAAATCATAAGGGGAACCATCAGCGTTTTATGTGTAAAATCATGAGTGGTACCATCAGCGTTTTATGTGTAAAAATCATAAGGGGTACCATCAGCGTTTTATGTGTAAAAATCATAAGGGGAACCATCAGCGTTTTATGTGTAAAAATCATAAGGGGTACCATCAGCGTTTTATGTGTAAAAATCATAAGGGGAACCATCAGCGTTTTATGTGTAAAATCATAAGGGGAACCATCAGCGTTTTATGTGTAAAAATCATAAGGGGTACCATCAGGGTTTTATGTGTAAAAATCATAAGGGGAACCATCAGCGTTTTATGTGTAAAAATCATAAGGGGTACCATCAGCGTTTTATGTGTAAAAATCATAAGGGGTACCATCAGCGTTTTATGTGTAGAATCATAAGGGGTACCATCAGCGTTTCATATGTAGAATCATAAGGGGTACCATCAGCGTTTCATATGTAGAATCATAAGGGGTACCATCAGCGTTTTATGTGTAGAATCATAAGGGGTACCATCAGCGTTTCATATGTAGAATCATAAGGGGTACCATCAGCGTTTCATATGTAGAATCATAAGGGGTACCATCAGCGTTTCATATGTAGAATCATAAGCGGTACCATCAGCGTTTCATATGTAGAATCATAAGGGGTACCATCAGCGTTTCATATGTAGAATCATAAGGGGTACCATCAGCGTTTTATGTGTAAAATCATGAGGGGTACCATCAGCGTTTTATGTGTAAAAATCATAAGGGGTACCATCAGCGTTTCATATGTAGAACCATAAGGGGTACCATCAGCGTTTCATATGTAGAATCATAAGGGGTACCATCAGCGTTTCATATGTAGAACCATAAGGGGTACCATCAGCGTTTCATATGTAGAACCATAAGGGGTACCATCAGCGTTTTATGTGTAAAATCATGAGGGGTACCATCAGCGTTTTATGTGTAAAAATCATAAGGGGTACCATCAGCGTTTTATGTGTAAAAATCATAAGGGGTACCATCAGCGTTTTATGTGTAAAATCATGAGGGGTACCATCAGCGTTTTATGTGTAAAAATCATGAGGGGTACCATCAGCGTTTTATGTGTAAAAATCATAAGGGGTACCATCAGCGTTTTATGTGTAAAAATCATGAGGGGTACCATCAGCGTTTTATGTGTAAAAATCATAAGGGGTACCATCAGCGTTTTATGTGTAAAAATCATAAGGGGTACCATCAGCATTTTATGTGTAAAAATCATAAGGGGTACCATCAGCGTTTCATATGTAGAACCATAAGGGGTACCATCAGCGTTTCATATGTAGAACCATAAGGGGTACCATCAGCGTTTCATATGTAGAACCATAAGGGGTACCATCAGCGTTTTATGTGTAAAAATCATAAGGGGTACCATCAGCGTTTTATGTGTAAAAATCATAAGGGGTACCATCAGCGTTTTATGTGTAAAATCATGAGGGGTACCATCAGCGTTTTATGTGTAAAAATCATGAGGGGTACCATCAGCGTTTTATGTGTAAAAATCATAAGGGGTACCATCAGCGTTTTATGTGTAAAAATCATAAGGGGTACCATCAGCGTTTTATGTGAAAAAATCATAAGGGGTACCATCAGCATTTTATGTGAAAAAATCATAAGGGGTACCATCAGCGTTTTATGTGTAAAAATCATAAGGGGTACCATCAGCGTTTTATGTGTAAAAATCATAAGGGGTACCATCAGCGTTTTATGTGTAAAATCATAAGGGGTACCATCAGCGTTTTATGTGTAAAAATCATAAGGGGTACCATCAGCATTTTATGTGTAAAAATCATAAGGGGTACCATCAGCGTTTTATGTGTAAAAATCATAAGGGGTACCATCAGCGTTTTATGTGTAAAAATCATAAGGGGTACCATCAGCGTTTTATGTGAAAAAATCATAAGGGGTACCATCAGCGTTTTATGTGTAAAAATCATAAGGGGTACCATCAGCGTTTTATGTGTAAAATCATAAGGGGTACCATCAGCGTTTTATGTGTAAAACCATGAGGGGTACCATCAGCGTTTTATGTGTAAAATCATGAGGGGTACCATCAGCGTTTTATGTGTAAAATCATAAGGGGTACCATCAGCGTTTTATGTGTAAAATCATGAGGGGTACCATCAGCGTTTTATGTGTAAAATCATGAGGGGTACCATCAGCGTTTTATGTGTAAAATCATGAGGGGTACCATCAGCGTTTTATGTGTAAAAATCATAAGGGGTACCATCAGCGTTTTATGTGTAAAAATCATAATGGGAACCATCAGCGTTTTATGTGTAAAATCATGAGGGGTACCATCAGCGTTTTATGTGAAAAAATCATAAGGGGTACCATCAGCGTTTTATGTGTAAAAATCATAAGGGGTACCATCAGCGTTTTATGTGTAAAAATCATAAGGGGTACCATCAGCGTTTTATGTGTAAAATCATAAGGGGTACCATCAGCGTTTTATGTGTAAAATCATGAGGGGTACCATCAGCGTTTTATGTGTAAAATCATAAGGGGTACCATCAGCGTTTTATGTGTAAAATCATAAGGGGTACCATCAGCGTTTTATGTGTAAAATCATGAGGGGTACCATCAGTGTTTTATGTGTAAAAATCATAAGGGGTACCATCAGCGTTTTATGTGTAAAATCATAAGGGGTACCATCAATGTTTTATGTGTAAAATCATGAGGGGTACCATCAGCGTTTTATGTGTAAAATCATGAGGGGTACCATCAGCGTTTTATGTGTAAAATCATGAGGGGTACCATCAGCGTTTTATGTGTAAAAATCATAAGGGGTACCATCAGCGTTTTATGTGTAAAAATCATAAGGGGAACCATCAGCGTTTTATGTGTAAAATCACGAGTGGTACCATCAGCGTTTTATGTGTAAAAATCATAAGGGGTACCATCAGCGTTTTATGTGTAAAAATCATAAGGGGAACCATCAGCGTTTTATGTGTAAAAATCATAAGGGGTAACATCAGCGTTTTATGTGTAAAAATCATAAGGGGTACCATCAGCGTTTTATGTGTAAAAATCATAAGGGGAACCATCAGCGTTTTATGTGTAAAATCATAAGGGGAACCATCAGCGTTTTATGTGTAAAAATCATAAGGGGTACCATCAGCGTTTTATGTGTAAAAATCATAAGGGGAACCATCAGCGTTTTATGTGTAAAAATCATAAGGGGTACCATCAGCGTTTTATGTGTAAAAATCATAAGGGGTACCATCAGCGTTTTATGTGTAGAATCATAAGGGGTACCATCAGCGTTTCATATGTAGAATCATAAGGGGTACCATCAGCGTTTCATATGTAGAATCATAAGGGGTACCATCAGCGTTTTATGTGTAGAATCATAAGGGGTACCATCAGCGTTTCATATGTAGAATCATAAGGGGTACCATCAGCGTTTCATATGTAGAATCATAAGGGGTACCATCAGCGTTTCATATGTAGAATCATAAGCGGTACCATCAGCGTTTCATATGTAGAATCATAAGGGGTACCATCAGCGTTTCATATGTAGAATCATAAGGGGTACCATCAGCGTTTTATGTGTAAAATCATGAGGGGTACCATCAGCGTTTTATGTGTAAAAATCATAAGGGGTACCATCAGCGTTTCATATGTAGAACCATAAGGGGTACCATCAGCGTTTCATATGTAGAATCATAAGGGGTACCATCAGCGTTTCATATGTAGAACCATAAGGGGTACCATCAGTGTTTTATGTGTAAAATCATAAGCGGTACCATCAGCGTTTCATATGTAGAATCATAAGGGGTACCATCAGCGTTTCATATGTAGAATCATAAGCGGTACCATCAGCGTTTCATATGTAGAATCATAAGGGGTACCATCAGCGTTTCATATGTAGAACCATAAGGGGTACCATCAGCGTTTTACGTGTAAAATCATGAGGGGTACCATCAGCGTTTTATGTGTAAAAATCATAAAGGGTACCATCAGCGTTTCATATGTAGAACCATAAGGGGTACCATCAGCGTTTCATATGTAGAACCATAAGGGGTACCATCAGCGTTTCATATGTAGAACCATAAGGGGTACCATCAGCGTTTTATGTGTAAAATCATGAGGGGTACCATCAGCGTTTCATATGTAGAATCATAAGGGGTACCATCAGCGTTTCATATGTAGAATCATAAGCGGTACCATCAGCGTTTCATATGTAGAATCATAAGGGGTACCATCAGCATTTCATATGTAGAACCATAAGGGGTACCATCAGCGTTTTATTTGTAAAATCATGAGGGGTACCATCAGCGTTTTATGTGTAAAAATCATAAGGGGTACCATCAGCGTTTCATATGTAGAATCATAAGGGGTACCATCAGCGTTTCATATGTAGAATCATAAGGGGTACCATCAGCGTTTCATATGTAGAATCATAAGGGGTACCATCAGCGTTTCATATGTGGAATCATAAGGGGTACCATCAGCGTTTTATGTGTAAAATCATGAGGGGTACCATCAGCGTTTTATGTGTAAAAATCATAAGGGGTACCATCAGCGTTTCATATGTAGAACCATAAGGGGTACCATCAGCGTTTCATATGTAGAATCATAAGCGGTACCATCAGCGTTTCATATGTAGAATCATAAGGGGTACCATCAGCGTTTCATATGTAGAATCATAAGGGGTACCATCAGCGTTTCATATGTAGAACCATAAGGGGTACCATCAGCGTTTCATATGTAGAATCATAAGGGGTACCATCAGCGTTTCATATGTAGAATCATAAGGGGTACCATCAGCGTTTCATATGTGGAATCATAAGGGGTACCATCAGCGTTTTATGTGTAAAAATCATAAGGGGTACCATCAGCGTTTTATGTGTAAAAATCATAAGGGGTACCATCAGCGTTTTATGTGTAAAAATCATAAGGGGTACCATCAGCGTTTCATATGTAGAACCATAAGGGGTACCATCAGCGTTTCATATGTAGAACCATAAGGGGTACCATCAGCGTTTCATATGTAGAACCATAAGGGGTACCATCAGCGTTTCATATGTAGAACCATAAGGGGTACCATCAGCGTTTCATATGTAGAATCATAAGGGGTACCATCAGCGTTTTATGTGTAAAATCATAAGGGGTACCATCAGCGTTTCAAATGTAGAACCATAAGGGGTACCATCAGCGTTTTATGTGTAAAATCATAAGCGGTACCATCAGCGTTTCATATGTAGAATCATAAGCGGTACCATCAGCGTTTCATATGTAGAATCATAAGGGGTACCATCAGCGTTTCATATGTAGAATCATAAGCGGTACCATCAGCGTTTCATATGTAGAATCATAAGGGGTACCATCAGCGTTTCATATGTAGAACCATAAGGGGTACCATCAGCGTTTTATGTGTAAAATCATGAGGGGTACCATCAGCGTTTTATGTGTAAAAATCATAAGGGGTACCATCAGCGTTTCATATGTAGAACCATAAGGGGTACCATCAGCGTTTCATATGTAGAACCATAAGGGGTACCATCAGCGTTTCATATGTAGAACCATAAGGGGTACCATCAGCGTTTTATGTGTAAAATCATGAGGGGTACCATCAGCGTTTCATATGTAGAATCATAAGGGGTACCATCAGCGTTTCATATGTAGAATCATAAGCGGTACCATCAGCGTTTCATATGTAGAATCATAAGGGGTACCATCAGCATTTCATATGTAGAACCATAAGGGGTACCATCAGCGTTTTATGTGTAAAATCATGAGGGGTACCATCAGCGTTTTATGTGTAAAAATCATAAGGGGTACCATCAGCGTTTCATATGTAGAATCATAAGGGGTACCATCAGCGTTTCATATGTAGAATCATAAGTGGTACCATCAGCGTTTCATATGTAGAATCATAAGGGGTACCATCAGCGTTTCATATGTGGAATCATAAGGGGTACCATCAGCGTTTTATGTGTAAAATCATGAGGGGTACCATCAGCGTTTTATGTGTAAAAATCATAAGGGGTAACATCAGCGTTTCATATGTAGAACCATAAGGAGTACCATCAGCGTTTCATATGTAGAATCATAAGCGGTACCATCAGCGTTTCATATGTAGAACCATAAGGGGTACCATCAGCGTTTCATATGTAGAACCATAAGGGGTACCATCAGCGTTTCATATGTAGAACCATAAGGGGTACCATCAGCGTTTTATGTGTAAAATCATGAGGGGTACCATCAGCGTTTTATGTGTAAAAATCATAAGGGGTACCATCAGCGTTTTATGTGTAAAAATCATAAGGGGTACCATCAGCGTTTTATGTGTAAAATCATGAGGGGTACCATCAGCGTTTTATGTGTAAAAATCATGAGGGGTACCATCAGCGTTTTATGTGTAAAAATCATAAGGGGTACCATCAGCGTTTTATGTGTAAAAATCATGAGGGGTACCATCAGCGTTTTATGTGTAAAAATCATAAGGGGTACCATCAGCGTTTTATGTGTAAAAATCATAAGGGGTACCATCAGCATTTTATGTGTAAAAATCATAAGGGGTACCATCAGCGTTTCATATGTAGAACCATAAGGGGTACCATCAGCGTTTCATATGTAGAACCATAAGGGGTACCATCAGCGTTTCATATGTAGAACCATAAGGGGTACCATCAGCGTTTTATGTGTAAAAATCATAAGGGGTACCATCAGCGTTTTATGTGTAAAAATCATAAGGGGTACCATCAGCGTTTTATGTGTAAAATCATGAGGGGTACCATCAGCGTTTTATGTGTAAAAATCATGAGGGGTACCATCAGCGTTTTATGTGTAAAAATCATAAGGGGTACCATCAGCGTTTTATGTGTAAAAATCATAAGGGGTACCATCAGCGTTTTATGTGAAAAAATCATAAGGGGTACCATCAGCATTTTATGTGAAAAAATCATAAGGGGTACCATCAGCGTTTTATGTGTAAAAATCATAAGGGGTACCATCAGCATTTTATGTGTAAAAATCATAAGGGGTACCATCAGCGTTTTATGTGTAAAATCATAAGGGGTACCATCAGCGTTTTATGTGTAAAAATCATAAGGGGTACCATCAGCATTTTATGTGTAAAAATCATAAGGGGTACCATCAGCGTTTTATGTGTAAAAATCATAAGGGGTACCATCAGCGTTTTATGTGTAAAAATCATAAGGGGTACCATCAGCGTTTTATGTGAAAAAATCATAAGGGGTACCATCAGCGTTATATGTGTAAAAATCATAAGGGGTACCATCAGCGTTTTATGTGTAAAAATCATAAGGGGTACCATCAGCGTTTTATGTGTAAAATCATAAGGGGTACCATCAGCGTTTTATGTGTAAAACCATGAGGGGTACCATCAGCGTTTTATGTGTAAAATCATGAGGGGTACCATCAGCGTTTTATGTGTAAAATCATAAGGGGTACCATCAGCGTTTTATGTGTAAAATCATGAGGGGTACCATCAGCGTTTTATGTGTAAAATCATGAGGGGTACCATCAGCGTTTTATGTGTAAAATCATGAGGGGTACCATCAGCGTTTTATGTGTAAAAATCATAAGGGGTACCATCAGCGTTTTATGTGTAAAAATCATAATGGGAACCATCAGCGTTTTATGTGTAAAATCATGAGGGGTACCATCAGCGTTTTATGTGAAAAAATCATAAGGGGTACCATCAGCGTTTTATGTGTAAAAATCATAAGGGGTACCATCAGCGTTTTATGTGTAAAAATCATAAGGGGTACCATCAGCGTTTTATGTGTAAAATCATAAGGGGTACCATCAGCGTTTTATGTGTAAAATCATGAGGGGTACCATCAGCGTTTTATGTGTAAAATCATAAGGGGTACCATCAGCGTTTTATGTGTAAAATCATAAGGGGTACCATCAGCGTTTTATGTGTAAAATCATGAGGGGTACCATCAGTGTTTTATGTGTAAAAATCATAAGGGGTACCATCAGCGTTTTATGTGTAAAATCATAAGGGGTACCATCAATGTTTTATGTGTAAAATCATGAGGGGTACCATCAGCGTTTTATGTGTAAAATCATGAGGGGTACCATCAGCGTTTTATGTGTAAAATCATGAGGGGTACCATCAGCGTTTTATGTGTAAAAATCATAAGGGGTACCATCAGCGTTTTATGTGTAAAAATCATAAGGGGAACCATCAGCGTTTTATGTGTAAAATCACGAGTGGTACCATCAGCGTTTTATGTGTAAAAATCATAAGGGGTACCATCAGCGTTTTATGTGTAAAAATCATAAGGGGAACCATCAGCGTTTTATGTGTAAAAATCATAAGGGGTAACATCAGCGTTTTATGTGTAAAAATCATAAGGGGTACCATCAGCGTTTTATGTGTAAAAATCATAAGGGGAACCATCAGCGTTTTATGTGTAAAATCATAAGGGGAACCATCAGCGTTTTATGTGTAAAAATCATAAGGGGTACCATCAGCGTTTTATGTGTAAAAATCATAAGGGGAACCATCAGCGTTTTATGTGTAAAAATCATAAGGGGTACCATCAGCGTTTTATGTGTAAAAATCATAAGGGGTACCATCAGCGTTTTATGTGTAGAATCATAAGGGGTACCATCAGCGTTTCATATGTAGAATCATAAGGGGTACCATCAGCGTTTCATATGTAGAATCATAAGGGGTACCATCAGCGTTTTATGTGTAGAATCATAAGGGGTACCATCAGCGTTTCATATGTAGAATCATAAGGGGTACCATCAGCGTTTCATATGTAGAATCATAAGGGGTACCATCAGCGTTTCATATGTAGAATCATAAGCGGTACCATCAGCGTTTCATATGTAGAATCATAAGGGGTACCATCAGCGTTTCATATGTAGAATCATAAGGGGTACCATCAGCGTTTTATGTGTAAAATCATGAGGGGTACCATCAGCGTTTTATGTGTAAAAATCATAAGGGGTACCATCAGCGTTTCATATGTAGAACCATAAGGGGTACCATCAGCGTTTCATATGTAGAATCATAAGGGGTACCATCAGCGTTTCATATGTAGAACCATAAGGGGTACCATCAGTGTTTTATGTGTAAAATCATAAGCGGTACCATCAGCGTTTCATATGTAGAATCATAAGGGGTACCATCAGCGTTTCATATGTAGAATCATAAGCGGTACCATCAGCGTTTCATATGTAGAATCATAAGGGGTACCATCAGCGTTTCATATGTAGAACCATAAGGGGTACCATCAGCGTTTTACGTGTAAAATCATGAGGGGTACCATCAGCGTTTTATGTGTAAAAATCATAAAGGGTACCATCAGCGTTTCATATGTAGAACCATAAGGGGTACCATCAGCGTTTCATATGTAGAACCATAAGGGGTACCATCAGCGTTTCATATGTAGAACCATAAGGGGTACCATCAGCGTTTTATGTGTAAAATCATGAGGGGTACCATCAGCGTTTCATATGTAGAATCATAAGGGGTACCATCAGCGTTTCATATGTAGAATCATAAGCGGTACCATCAGCGTTTCATATGTAGAATCATAAGGGGTACCATCAGCATTTCATATGTAGAACCATAAGGGGTACCATCAGCGTTTTATTTGTAAAATCATGAGGGGTACCATCAGCGTTTTATGTGTAAAAATCATAAGGGGTACCATCAGCGTTTCATATGTAGAATCATAAGGGGTACCATCAGCGTTTCATATGTAGAATCATAAGGGGTACCATCAGCGTTTCATATGTAGAATCATAAGGGGTACCATCAGCGTTTCATATGTGGAATCATAAGGGGTACCATCAGCGTTTTATGTGTAAAATCATGAGGGGTACCATCAGCGTTTTATGTGTAAAAATCATAAGGGGTACCATCAGCGTTTCATATGTAGAACCATAAGGGGTACCATCAGCGTTTCATATGTAGAATCATAAGCGGTACCATCAGCGTTTCATATGTAGAATCATAAGGGGTACCATCAGCGTTTCATATGTAGAATCATAAGGGGTACCATCAGCGTTTCATATGTAGAACCATAAGGGGTACCATCAGCGTTTCATATGTAGAATCATAAGGGGTACCATCAGCGTTTCATATGTAGAATCATAAGGGGTACCATCAGCGTTTCATATGTGGAATCATAAGGGGTACCATCAGCGTTTTATGTGTAAAAATCATAAGGGGTACCATCAGCGTTTTATGTGTAAAAATCATAAGGGGTACCATCAGCGTTTTATGTGTAAAAATCATAAGGGGTACCATCAGCGTTTCATATGTAGAACCATAAGGGGTACCATCAGCGTTTCATATGTAGAACCATAAGGGGTACCATCAGCGTTTCATATGTAGAACCATAAGGGGTACCATCAGCGTTTCATATGTAGAACCATAAGGGGTACCATCAGCGTTTCATATGTAGAATCATAAGGGGTACCATCAGCGTTTTATGTGTAAAATCATAAGGGGTACCATCAGCGTTTCAAATGTAGAACCATAAGGGGTACCATCAGCGTTTTATGTGTAAAATCATAAGCGGTACCATCAGCGTTTCATATGTAGAATCATAAGCGGTACCATCAGCGTTTCATATGTAGAATCATAAGGGGTACCATCAGCGTTTCATATGTAGAATCATAAGCGGTACCATCAGCGTTTCATATGTAGAATCATAAGGGGTACCATCAGCGTTTCATATGTAGAACCATAAGGGGTACCATCAGCGTTTTATGTGTAAAATCATGAGGGGTACCATCAGCGTTTTATGTGTAAAAATCATAAGGGGTACCATCAGCGTTTCATATGTAGAACCATAAGGGGTACCATCAGCGTTTCATATGTAGAACCATAAGGGGTACCATCAGCGTTTCATATGTAGAACCATAAGGGGTACCATCAGCGTTTTATGTGTAAAATCATGAGGGGTACCATCAGCGTTTCATATGTAGAATCATAAGGGGTACCATCAGCGTTTCATATGTAGAATCATAAGCGGTACCATCAGCGTTTCATATGTAGAATCATAAGGGGTACCATCAGCATTTCATATGTAGAACCATAAGGGGTACCATCAGCGTTTTATGTGTAAAATCATGAGGGGTACCATCAGCGTTTTATGTGTAAAAATCATAAGGGGTACCATCAGCGTTTCATATGTAGAATCATAAGGGGTACCATCAGCGTTTCATATGTAGAATCATAAGTGGTACCATCAGCGTTTCATATGTAGAATCATAAGGGGTACCATCAGCGTTTCATATGTGGAATCATAAGGGGTACCATCAGCGTTTTATGTGTAAAATCATGAGGGGTACCATCAGCGTTTTATGTGTAAAAATCATAAGGGGTAACATCAGCGTTTCATATGTAGAACCATAAGGAGTACCATCAGCGTTTCATATGTAGAATCATAAGCGGTACCATCAGCGTTTCATATGTAGAATCATAAGGGGTACCATCAGCGTTTCATATGTAGAATCATAAGGGGTACCATCAGCGTTTCATATGTAGAACCATAAGGGGTACCATCAGCGTTTCATATGTAGAATCATAAGGGGTACCATCAGCGTTTTATGTGTAAAATCATGAGGGGTACCATCAGCGTTTTATGTGTAAAAATCATAAGGGGTACCATCAGCGTTTCATATGTAGAACCATAAGGGGTACCATCAGCGTTTCATATGTAGAATCATAAGGGGTACCATCAGCGTTTCATATGTAGAACCATAAGGGGTACCAACAGCGTTTCATATGTAGAACCATAAGGGGTACCATCAGCGTTTTATGTGTAAAATCATGAGGGGTACCATCAGCGTTTTATGTGTAAAAATCATAAGGGGTACCATCAGCGTTTTATGTGTAAAAATCATAAGGGGTACCATCAGCGTTTTATGTGTAAAATCATGAGGGGTACCATCAGCGTTTTATGTGTAAAAATCATAAGGGGTACCATCAGCGTTTTATGTGTAAAAATCATAAGGGGAACCATCAGCGTTTTATGTGTATAATCACGAGTGGTACCATCAGCGTTTTATGTGTAAAAATCATAAGGGGTACCATCAGCGTTTTATGTGTAAAAATCATAAGGGGAACCATCAGCGTTTTATGTGTAAAAATCATAAGGGGTAACATCAGCGTTTTATGTGTAAAAATCATAAGGGGTACCATCAGCGTTTTATGTGTAAAAATCATAAGGGGAACCATCAGCGTTTTATGTGTAAAATCATAAGGGGAACCATCAGCGTTTTATGTGTAAAAATCATAAGGGGTACCATCAGCGTTTTATGTGTAAAAATCATAAGGGGAACCATCAGCGTTTTATGTGTAAAAATCATAAGGGGTACCATCAGCGTTTTATGTGTAAAAATCATAAGGGGTACCATCAGCGTTTTATGTGTAGAATCATAAGGGGTACCATCAGCGTTTCATATGTAGAATCATAAGGGGTACCATCAGCGTTTCATATGTAGAATCATAAGGGGTACCATCAGCGTTTTATGTGTAGAATCATAAGGGGTACCATCAGCGTTTCATATGTAGAATCATAAGGGGTACCATCAGCGTTTCATATGTAGAATCATAAGGGGTACCATCAGCGTTTCATATGTAGAATCATAAGCGGTACCATCAGCGTTTCATATGTAGAATCATAAGGGGTACCATCAGCGTTTCATATGTAGAATCATAAGGGGTACCATCAGCGTTTTATGTGTAAAATCATGAGGGGTACCATCAGCGTTTTATGTGTAAAAATCATAAGGGGTACCATCAGCGTTTCATATGTAGAACCATAAGGGGTACCATCAGCGTTTCATATGTAGAATCATAAGGGGTACCATCAGCGTTTCATATGTAGAACCATAAGGGGTACCATCAGTGTTTTATGTGTAAAATCATAAGCGGTACCATCAGCGTTTCATATGTAGAATCATAAGGGGTACCATCAGCGTTTCATATGTAGAATCATAAGCGGTACCATCAGCGTTTCATATGTAGAATCATAAGGGGTACCATCAGCGTTTCATATGTAGAACCATAAGGGGTACCATCAGCGTTTTACGTGTAAAATCATGAGGGGTACCATCAGCGTTTTATGTGTAAAAATCATAAGGGGTACCATCAGCGTTTCATATGTAGAACCATAAGGGGTACCATCAGCGTTTCATATGTAGAACCATAAGGGGTACCATCAGCGTTTCATATGTAGAACCATAAGGGGTACCATCAGCGTTTTATGTGTAAAATCATGAGGGGTACCATCAGCGTTTCATATGTAGAATCATAAGGGGTACCATCAGCGTTTCATATGTAGAATCATAAGCGGTACCATCAGCGTTTCATATGTAGAATCATAAGGGGTACCATCAGCATTTCATATGTAGAACCATAAGGGGTACCATCAGCGTTTTATTTGTAAAATCATGAGGGGTACCATCAGCGTTTTATGTGTAAAAATCATAAGGGGTACCATCAGCGTTTCATATGTAGAATCATAAGGGGTACCATCAGCGTTTCATATGTAGAATCATAAGGGGTACCATCAGCGTTTCATATGTAGAATCATAAGGGGTACCATCAGCGTTTCATATGTGGAATCATAAGGGGTACCATCAGCGTTTTATGTGTAAAATCATGAGGGGTACCATCAGCGTTTTATGTGTAAAAATCATAAGGGGTACCATCAGCGTTTCATATGTAGAACCATAAGGGGTACCATCAGCGTTTCATATGTAGAATCATAAGCGGTACCATCAGCGTTTCATATGTAGAATCATAAGGGGTACCATCAGCGTTTCATATGTAGAATCATAAGGGGTACCATCAGCGTTTCATATGTAGAACCATAAGGGGTACCATCAGCGTTTCATATGTAGAATCATAAGGGGTACCATCAGCGTTTCATATGTAGAATCATAAGGGGTACCATCAGCGTTTCATATGTGGAATCATAAGGGGTACCATCAGCGTTTTATGTGTAAAAATCATAAGGGGTACCATCAGCGTTTTATGTGTAAAAATCATAAGGGGTACCATCAGCGTTTTATGTGTAAAAATCATAAGGGGTACCATCAGCGTTTCATATGTAGAACCATAAGGGGTACCATCAGCGTTTCATATGTAGAACCATAAGGGGTACCATCAGCGTTTCATATGTAGAACCATAAGGGGTACCATCAGCGTTTCATATGTAGAACCATAAGGGGTACCATCAGCGTTTCATATGTAGAATCATAAGGGGTACCATCAGCGTTTTATGTGTAAAATCATAAGGGGTACCATCAGCGTTTCAAATGTAGAACCATAAGGGGTACCATCAGCGTTTTATGTGTAAAATCATAAGCGGTACCATCAGCGTTTCATATGTAGAATCATAAGCGGTACCATCAGCGTTTCATATGTAGAATCATAAGGGGTACCATCAGCGTTTCATATGTAGAATCATAAGCGGTACCATCAGCGTTTCATATGTAGAATCATAAGGGGTACCATCAGCGTTTCATATGTAGAACCATAAGGGGTACCATCAGCGTTTTATGTGTAAAATCATGAGGGGTACCATCAGCGTTTTATGTGTAAAAATCATAAGGGGTACCATCAGCGTTTCATATGTAGAACCATAAGGGGTACCATCAGCGTTTCATATGTAGAACCATAAGGGGTACCATCAGCGTTTCATATGTAGAACCATAAGGGGTACCATCAGCGTTTTATGTGTAAAATCATGAGGGGTACCATCAGCGTTTCATATGTAGAATCATAAGGGGTACCATCAGCGTTTCATATGTAGAATCATAAGCGGTACCATCAGCGTTTCATATGTAGAATCATAAGGGGTACCATCAGCATTTCATATGTAGAACCATAAGGGGTACCATCAGCGTTTTATGTGTAAAATCATGAGGGGTACCATCAGCGTTTTATGTGTAAAAATCATAAGGGGTACCATCAGCGTTTCATATGTAGAATCATAAGGGGTACCATCAGCGTTTCATATGTAGAATCATAAGTGGTACCATCAGCGTTTCATATGTAGAATCATAAGGGGTACCATCAGCGTTTCATATGTGGAATCATAAGGGGTACCATCAGCGTTTTATGTGTAAAATCATGAGGGGTACCATCAGCGTTTTATGTGTAAAAATCATAAGGGGTAACATCAGCGTTTCATATGTAGAACCATAAGGGGTACCATCAGCGTTTCATATGTAGAATCATAAGCGGTACCATCAGCGTTTCATATGTAGAATCATAAGGGGTACCATCAGCGTTTCATATGTAGAATCATAAGGGGTACCATCAGCGTTTCATATGTAGAACCATAAGGGGTACCATCAGCGTTTCATATGTAGAATCATAAGGGGTACCATCAGCGTTTCATATGTAGAATCATAAGGGGTACCATCAGCGTTTTATGTGTAGAATCATAAGGGGTACCATCAGCGTTTCATATGTAGAATCATAAGGGGTACCATCAGCGTTTCATATGTAGAATCATAAGGGGTACCATCAGCGTTTCATATGTAGAATCATAAGCGGTACCATCAGCGTTTCATATGTAGAATCATAAGGGGTACCATCAGCGTTTCATATGTAGAATCATAAGGGGTACCATCAGCGTTTTATGTGTAAAATCATGAGGGGTACCATCAGCGTTTTATGTGTAAAAATCATAAGGGGTACCATCAGCGTTTCATATGTAGAACCATAAGGGGTACCATCAGCGTTTCATATGTAGAATCATAAGGGGTACCATCAGCGTTTCATATGTAGAACCATAAGGGGTACCATCAGTGTTTTATGTGTAAAATCATAAGCGGTACCATCAGCGTTTCATATGTAGAATCATAAGGGGTACCATCAGCGTTTCATATGTAGAATCATAAGCGGTACCATCAGCGTTTCATATGTAGAATCATAAGGGGTACCATCAGCGTTTCATATGTAGAACCATAAGGGGTACCATCAGCGTTTTACGTGTAAAATCATGAGGGGTACCATCAGCGTTTTATGTGTAAAAATCATAAGGGGTACCATCAGCGTTTCATATGTAGAACCATAAGGGGTACCATCAGCGTTTCATATGTAGAACCATAAGGGGTACCATCAGCGTTTCATATGTAGAACCATAAGGGGTACCATCAGCGTTTTATGTGTAAAATCATGAGGGGTACCATCAGCGTTTCATATGTAGAATCATAAGGGGTACCATCAGCGTTTCATATGTGGAATCATAAGCGGTACCATCAGCGTTTCATATGTAGAATCATAAGGGGTACCATCAGCATTTCATATGTAGAACCATAAGGGGTACCATCAGCGTTTTATTTGTAAAATCATGAGGGGTACCATCAGCGTTTTATGTGTAAAAATCATAAGGGGTACCATCAGCGTTTCATATGTAGAATCATAAGGGGTACCATCAGCGTTTCATATGTAGAATCATAAGGGGTACCATCAGCGTTTCATATGTGGAATCATAAGGGGTACCATCAGCGTTTTATGTGTAAAATCATGAGGGGTACCATCAGCGTTTTATGTGTAAAAATCATAAGGGGTACCATCAGCGTTTCATATGTAGAACCATAAGGGGTACCATCAGCGTTTCATATGTAGAATCATAAGCGGTACCATCAGCGTTTCATATGTAGAATCATAAGGGGTACCATCAGCGTTTCATATGTAGAATCATAAGGGGTACCATCAGCGTTTCATATGTAGAACCATAAGGGGTACCATCAGCGTTTCATATGTAGAATCATAAGGGGTACCATCAGCGTTTCATATGTAGAATCATAAGGGGTACCATCAGCGTTTCATATGTGGAATCATAAGGGGTACCATCAGCGTTTTATGTGTAAAAATCATAAGGGGTACCATCAGCGTTTTATGTGTAAAAATCATAAGGGGTACCATCAGCGTTTTATGTGTAAAAATCATAAGGGGTACCATCAGCGTTTCATATGTAGAACCATAAGGGGTACCATCAGCGTTTCATATGTAGAACCATAAGGGGTACCATCAGCGTTTCATATGTAGAACCATAAGGGGTACCATCAGCGTTTCATATGTAGAACCATAAGGGGTACCATCAGCGTTTCACATGTAGAATCATAAGGGGTACCATCAGCGTTTTATGTGTAAAATCATAAGGGGTACCATCAGCGTTTCAAATGTAGAACCATAAGGGGTACCATCAGCGTTTTATGTGTAAAATCATAAGCGGTACCATCAGCGTTTCATATGTAGAATCATAAGCGGTACCATCAGCGTTTCATATGTAGAATCATAAGGGGTACCATCAGCGTTTCATATGTAGAATCATAAGCGGTACCATCAGCGTTTCATATGTAGAATCATAAGGGGTACCATCAGCGTTTCATATGTAGAACCATAAGGGGTACCATCAGCGTTTTATGTGTAAAATCATGAGGGGTACCATCAGCGTTTTATGTGTAAAAATCATAAGGGGTACCATCAGCGTTTCATATGTAGAACCATAAGGGGTACCATCAGCGTTTCATATGTAGAACCATAAGGGGTACCATCAGCGTTTCATATGTAGAACCATAAGGGGTACCATCAGCGTTTTATGTGTAAAATCATGAGGGGTACCATCAGCGTTTCATATGTAGAATCATAAGGGGTACCATCAGCGTTTCATATGTAGAATCATAAGCGGTACCATCAGCGTTTCATATGTAGAATCATAAGGGGTACCATCAGCATTTCATATGTAGAACCATAAGGGGTACCATCAGCGTTTTATGTGTAAAATCATGAGGGGTACCATCAGCGTTTTATGTGTAAAAATCATAAGGGGTACCATCAGCGTTTCATATGTAGAATCATAAGGGGTACCATCAGCGTTTCATATGTAGAATCATAAGTGGTACCATCAGCGTTTCATATGTAGAATCATAAGGGGTACCATCAGCGTTTCATATGTGGAATCATAAGGGGTACCATCAGCGTTTTATGTGTAAAATCATGAGGGGTACCATCAGCGTTTTATGTGTAAAAATCATAAGGGGTAACATCAGCGTTTCATATGTAGAACCATAAGGGGTACCATCAGCGTTTCATATGTAGAATCATAAGCGGTACCATCAGCGTTTCATATGTAGAATCATAAGGGGTACCATCAGCGTTTCATATGTAGAATCATAAGGGGTACCATCAGCGTTTCATATGTAGAACCATAAGGGGTACCATCAGCGTTTCATATGTAGAATCATAAGGGGTACCATCAGCGTTTTATGTGTAAAATCATGAGGGGTACCATCAGCGTTTTATGTGTAAAAATCATAAGGGGTACCATCAGCGTTTCATATGTAGAACCATAAGGGGTACCATCAGCGTTTCATATGTAGAATCATAAGGGGTACCATCAGCGTTTCATATGTAGAACCATAAGGGGTACCAACAGCGTTTCATATGTAGAACCATAAGGGGTACCATCAGCGTTTTATGTGTAAAATCATGAGGGGTACCATCAGCGTTTTATGTGTAAAAATCATAAGGGGTACCATCAGCGTTTTATGTGTAAAAATCATAAGGGGTACCATCAGCGTTTTATGTGTAAAATCATGAGGGGTACCATCAGCGTTTTATGTGTAAAAATCATGAGGGGTACCATCAGCGTTTTATGTGTAAAAATCATAAGGGGTACCATCAGCGCTTCATATGTAGAACCATAAGGGGTACCATCAGCGTTTCATATGTAGAACCATAAGGGGTACCATCAGCGTTTCATATGTAGAACCATAAGGGGTACCATCAGCGTTTTATGTGTAAAATCATGAGGGGTACCATCAGCGTTTTATGTGTAAAAATCATAAGGGGTACCATCAGCGTTTCATATGTAGAACCATAAGGGGTACCATCAGCGTTTCATATGTAGAACCATAAGGGGTACCATCAGCGTTTCATATGTAGAACCATAAGGGGTACCATCAGCGTTTTATGTGTAAAATCATGAGGGGTACCATCAGCGTTTCATATGTAGAATCATAAGGGGTACCATCAGCGTTTCATATGTAGAATCATAAGCGGTACCATCAGCGTTTCATATGTAGAATCATAAGGGGTACCATCAGCATTTCATATGTAGAACCATAAGGGGTACCATCAGCGTTTTATGTGTAAAATCATGAGGGGTACCATCAGCGTTTTATGTGTAAAAATCATAAGGGGTACCATCAGCGTTTCATATGTAGAATCATAAGGGGTACCATCAGCGTTTCATATGTAGAATCATAAGTGGTACCATCAGCGTTTCATATGTAGAATCATAAGGGGTACCATCAGCGTTTCATATGTGGAATCATAAGGGGTACCATCAGCGTTTTATGTGTAAAATCATGAGGGGTACCATCAGCGTTTTATGTGTAAAAATCATAAGGGGTAACATCAGCGTTTCATATGTAGAACCATAAGGGGTACCATCAGCGTTTCATATGTAGAATCATAAGCGGTACCATCAGCGTTTCATATGTAGAATCATAAGGGGTACCATCAGCGTTTCATATGTAGAATCATAAGGGGTACCATCAGCGTTTCATATGTAGAACCATAAGGGGTACCATCAGCGTTTCATATGTAGAATCATAAGGGGTACCATCAGCGTTTTATGTGTAAAATCATGAGGGGTACCATCAGCGTTTTATGTGTAAAAATCATAAGGGGTACCATCAGCGTTTCATATGTAGAACCATAAGGGGTACCATCAGCGTTTCATATGTAGAATCATAAGGGGTACCATCAGCGTTTCATATGTAGAACCATAAGGGGTACCAACAGCGTTTCATATGTAGAACCATAAGGGGTACCATCAGCGTTTTATGTGTAAAATCATGAGGGGTACCATCAGCGTTTTATGTGTAAAAATCATAAGGGGTACCATCAGCGTTTTATGTGTAAAAATCATAAGGGGTACCATCAGCGTTTTATGTGTAAAATCATGAGGGGTACCATCAGCGTTTTATGTGTAAAAATCATGAGGGGTACCATCAGCGTTTTATGTGTAAAAATCATAAGGGGTACCATCAGCGCTTCATATGTAGAACCATAAGGGGTACCATCAGCGTTTCATATGTAGAACCATAAGGGGTACCATCAGCGTTTCATATGTAGAACCATAAGGGGTACCATCAGCGTTTTATGTGTAAAATCATGAGGGGTACCATCAGCGTTTTATGTGTAAAATCATGAGGGGTACCATCAGCGTTTTATGTGTAAAAATCATAAGGGGTACCATCAGCGTTTTATATGTAAAAATCATAAGGTGTACCATCAGCGTTTTATGTGTAAAATCATGAGGGGTACCATCAGCGTTTTATGTGTAAAAATCATGAGGGGTACCATCAGCGTTTTATGTGTAAAAATCATAAGGGGTACCATCAGCGTTTTATGTGTAAAATCATGAGGGGTACCATCAGCGTTTTATGTGTAAAAATCATAAGGGGTACCATCAGCATTTTATGTGAAAAAATCATAAGGGGTACCATCAGCGTTTTATGTGTAAAAATCATAAGGGGTACCATCAGCGTTTTATGTGTAAAAATCATAAGGGGTACCATCAGCGTTTTATGTGTAAAATCATAAGGGGTACCATCAGCGTTTTATGTGTAAAACCATGAGGGGTACCATCAGCGTTTTATGTGTAAAATCATGAGGGGTACCATCAGCATTTTATGTGTAAAATCATAAGGGGTACCATCAGCGTTTTATGTGTAAAATCATAAGGGGTACCATCAGCGTTTTATGTGTAAAATCATGAGGGGTACCATCAGCGTTTTATGTGTAAAAATCATAAGGGGTACCATCAGCGTTTTATGTGTAAAATCATGAGGGGTACCATCAGCGTTTTATGTGTAAAATCATAAGGGGTACCATCAGCGTTTTATGTGTAAAATCATGAGGGGTACCATCAGCGTTTTATGTGTAAAAATCATAAGGGGTACCATCAGCGTTTTATGTGTAAAAATCATAAGGGGAACCATCAGCGTTTTATGTGTAAAAATCATAAGGGGTAACATCAGCGTTTTATGTGTAAAAATCATAAGGGGTACCATCAGCGTTTTATGTGTAGAATCATAAGGGGTACCATCAGCGTTTCATATGTAGAATCATAAGGGGTACCATCAGCGTTTTATGTGTAAAATCATAAGGGGAACCATCAGCGTTTTATGTGTAAAAATCATAAAGGGTACCATCAGCGTTTTATGTGTAAAAATCATAAGGGGAACCATCAGCGTTTTATGTGTAAAAATCATAAGGGGTACCATCAGCGTTTTATGTGTAAAAATCATAAGGGGTACCATCAGCGTTTTATGTGTAGAATCATAAGGGGTACCATCAGCGTTTCATATGTAGAATCATAAGGGGTACCATCAGCGTTTCATATGTAGAATCATAAGGGGTACCATCAGCGTTTTATGTGTAGAATCATAAGGGGTACCATCAGCGTTTCATATGTAGAATCATAAGGGGTACCATCAGCGTTTCATATGTAGAATCATAAGGGGTACCATCAGCGTTTCATATGTAGAATCATAAGCGGTACCATCAGCGTTTCATATGTAGAATCATAAGGGGTACCATCAGCGTTTCATATGTAGAATCATAAGGGGTACCATCAGCGTTTTATGTGTAAAATCATGAGGGGTACCATCAGCGTTTTATGTGTAAAAATCATAAGGGGTACCATCAGCGTTTCATATGTAGAACCATAAGGGGTACCATCAGCGTTTCATATGTAGAATCATAAGGGGTACCATCAGCGTTTCATATGTAGAACCATAAGGGGTACCATCAGCGTTTCATATGTAGAACCATAAGGGGTACCATCAGCGTTTTATGTGTAAAATCATGAGGGGTACCATCAGCGTTTTATGTGTAAAAATCATAAGGGGTACCATCAGCGTTTTATGTGTAAAAATCATAAGGGGTACCATCAGCGTTTTATGTGTAGAACCATAAGGGGTACCATCAGCGTTTCATATGTAGAACCATAAGGGGTACCATCAGCGTTTCATATGTAGAACCATAAGGGGTACCATCAGCGTTTCATATGTAGAATCATAAGGGGTACCATCAGCGTTTCATATGTAGAACCATAAGGGGTACCATCAGCGTTTCATATGTAGAACCATAAGGGGTACCATCAGCGTTTTATGTGTAAAATCATGAGGGGTACCATCAGCGTTTTATGTGTAAAAATCATAAGGGGTACCATCAGCGTTTTATGTGTAAAAATCATAAGGGGTACCATCAGCGTTTTATGTGTAGAACCATAAGGGGTACCATCAGCGTTTCATATGTAGAACCATAAGGGGTACCATCAGCGTTTTATGTGTAAAAATCATAAGGGGTACCATCAGCGTTTTATGTGTAGAACCATAAGGGGTACCATCAGCGTTTCATATGTAGAACCATAAGGGGTACCATCAGCGTTTTATGTGTAAAATCATGAGGGGTACCATCAGCGTTTTATGTGTAAAATCATGAGGGGTACCATCAGCGTTTTATGTGTAAAAATCATAAGGGGTACCATCAGCGTTTTATGTGTAAAAATCATAAGGGGTACCATCAGCGTTTTATGTGTAAAATCATAAGGGGTACCATCAGCGTTTTATGTGTAAAATCATGAGGGGTACCATCAGCGTTTTATGTGTAAAAATCATAAGGGGTACCATCAGCGTTTTATGTGTAAAAATCATAAGGGGAACCATCAGCGTTTTATGTGTAAAAATCATAAGGGGTAACATCAGCGTTTTATGTGTAAAAATCATAAGGGGTACCATCAGCGTTTTATGTGTAGAATCATAAGGGGTACCATCAGCGTTTCATATGTAGAATCATAAGGGGTAACATCAGCGTTTTATGTGTAAAATCATAAGGGGAACCATCAGCGTTTTATGTGTAAAAATCATAAAGGGTACCATCAGCGTTTTATGTGTAAAAATCATAAGGGGAACCATCAGCGTTTTATGTGTAAAAATCATAAGGGGTACCATCAGCGTTTTATGTGTAAAAATCATAAGGGGTACCATCAGCGTTTTATGTGTAGAATCATAAGGGGTACCATCAGCGTTTCATATGTAGAATCATAAGGGGTACCATCAGCGTTTCATATGTAGAATCATAAGGGGTACCATCAGCGTTTTATGTGTAGAATCATAAGGGGTACCATCAGCGTTTCATATGTAGAATCATAAGGGGTACCATCAGCGTTTCATATGTAGAATCATAAGGGGTACCATCAGCGTTTCATATGTAGAATCATAAGCGGTACCATCAGCGTTTCATATGTAGAATCATAAGGGGTACCATCAGCGTTTCATATGTAGAATCATAAGGGGTACCATCAGCGTTTTATGTGTAAAATCATGAGGGGTACCATCAGCGTTTTATGTGTAAAAATCATAAGGGGTACCATCAGCGTTTCATATGTAGAACCATAAGGGGTACCATCAGCGTTTCATATGTAGAATCATAAGGGGTACCATCAGCGTTTCATATGTAGAACCATAAGGGGTACCATCAGCGTTTCATATGTAGAACCATAAGGGGTACCATCAGCGTTTTATGTGTAAAATCATGAGGGGTACCATCAGCGTTTTATGTGTAAAAATCATAAGGGGTACCATCAGCGTTTTATGTGTAAAAATCATAAGGGGTACCATCAGCGTTTTATGTGTAAAATCATGAGGGGTACCATCAGCGTTTTATGTGTAAAAATCATGAGGGGTACCATCAGCGTTTCATATGTAGAACCATAAGGGGTACCATCAGCGTTTCATATGTAGAACCATAAGGGGTACCATCAGCGTTTCATATGTAGAACCATAAGGGGTACCATCAGCGTTTTATGTGTAAAATCATGAGGGGTACCATCAGCGTTTCATATGTAGAACCATAAGGGGTACCATCAGCGTTTCATATGTAGAACCATAAGGGGTACCATCAGCGTTTCATATGTAGAACCATAAGGGGTACCATCAGCGTTTTATGTGTAAAATCATGAGGGGTACCATCAGCGTTTTATGTGTAAAATCATGAGGGGTACCATCAGCGTTTTATGTGTAAAAATCATAAGGGGTACCATCAGCGTTTTATGTGTAAAAATCATAAGGTGTACCATCAGCGTTTTATGTGTAAAATCATGAGGGGTACCATCAGCGTTTTATGTGTAAAAATCATAAGGGGTACCATCAGCGTTTTATGTGTAAAAATCATAAGGGGAACCATCAGCGTTTTATGTGTAAAAATCATAAGGGGTAACATCAGCGTTTTATGTGTAAAAATCATAAGGGGTACCATCAGCGTTTTATGTGTAGAATCATAAGGGGTACCATCAGCGTTTCATATGTAGAATCAAAAGGGGTACCATCAGCGTTTTATGTGTAAAATCATAAGGGGAACCATCAGCGTTTTATGTGTAAAAATCATAAAGGGTACCATCAGCGTTTTATGTGTAAAAATCATAAGGGGAACCATCAGCGTTTTATGTGTAAAAATCATAAGGGGTACCATCAGCGTTTTATGTGTAAAAATCATAAGGGGTACCATCAGCGTTTTATGTGTAGAATCATAAGGGGTACCATCAGCGTTTCATATGTAGAATCATAAGGGGTACCATCAGCGTTTCATATGTAGAATCATAAGGGGTACCATCAGCGTTTTATGTGTAGAATCATAAGGGGTACCATCAGCGTTTCATATGTAGAATCATAAGGGGTACCATCAGCGTTTCATATGTAGAATCATAAGGGGTACCATCAGCGTTTCATATGTAGAATCATAAGCGGTACCATCAGCGTTTCATATGTAGAATCATAAGGGGTACCATCAGCGTTTCATATGTAGAATCATAAGGGGTACCATCAGCGTTTTATGTGTAAAATCATGAGGGGTACCATCAGCGTTTTATGTGTAAAAATCATAAGGGGTACCATCAGCGTTTCATATGTAGAACCATAAGGGGTACCATCAGCGTTTCATATGTAGAATCATAAGGGGTACCATCAGCGTTTCATATGTAGAACCATAAGGGGTACCATCAGCGTTTCATATGTAGAACCATAAGGGGTACCATCAGCGTTTTATGTGTAAAATCATGAGGGGTACCATCAGCGTTTTATGTGTAAAAATCATAAGGGGTACCATCAGCGTTTTATGTGTAAAAATCATAAGGGGTACCATCAGCGTTTTATGTGTAGAACCATAAGGGGTACCATCAGCGTTTCATATGTAGAACCATAAGGGGTACCATCAGCGTTTCATATGTAGAACCATAAGGGGTACCATCAGCGTTTTATGTGTAAAATCATGAGGGGTACCATCAGCGTTTTATGTGTAAAATCATGAGGGGTACCATCAGCGTTTTATGTGTAAAAATCATAAGGGGTACCATCAGCGTTTTATGTGTAAAAATCATAAGGGGTACCATCAGCGTTTTATGTGTAAAATCATGAGGGGTACCATCAGCGTTTTATGTGTAAAAATCATAAGGGGTACCATCAGCGTTTTATGTGTAAAAATCATAAGGGGAACCATCAGCGTTTTATGTGTAAAAATCATAAGGGGTAACATCAGCGTTTTATGTGTAAAAATCATAAGGGGTACCATCAGCGTTTTATGTGTAGAATCATAAGGGGTACCATCAGCGTTTCATATGTAGAATCATAAGGGGTACCATCAGCGTTTTATGTGTAAAATCATAAGGGGAACCATCAGCGTTTTATGTGTAAAAATCATAAAGGGTACCATCAGCGTTTTATGTGTAAAAATCATAAGGGGAACCATCAGCGTTTTATGTGTAAAAATCATAAGGGGTACCATCAGCGTTTTATGTGTAAAAATCATAAGGGGTACCATCAGCGTTTTATGTGTAGAATCATAAGGGGTACCATCAGCGTTTCATATGTAGAATCATAAGGGGTACCATCAGCGTTTCATATGTAGAATCATAAGGGGTACCATCAGCGTTTTATGTGTAGAATCATAAGGGGTACCATCAGCGTTTCATATGTAGAATCATAAGGGGTACCATCAGCGTTTCATATGTAGAATCATAAGGGGTACCATCAGCGTTTCATATGTAGAATCATAAGCGGTACCATCAGCGTTTCATATGTAGAATCATAAGGGGTACCATCAGCGTTTCATATGTAGAATCATAAGGGGTGCCATCAGCGTTTTATGTGTAAAATCATGAGGGGTACCATCAGCGTTTTATGTGTAAAAATCATAAGGGGTACCATCAGCGTTTCATATGTAGAACCATAAGGGGTACCATCAGCGTTTCATATGTAGAATCATAAGGGGTACCATCAGCGTTTCATATGTAGAACCATAAGGGGTACCATCAGCGTTTCATATGTAGAACCATAAGGGGTACCATCAGCGTTTTATGTGTAAAATCATGAGGGGTACCATCAGCGTTTTATGTGTAAAAATCATAAGGGGTAACATCAGCGTTTTATGTGTAAAAATCATAAGGGGTACCATCAGCGTTTTATGTGTAAAATCATGAGGGGTACCATCAGCGTTTTATGTGTAAAAATCATGAGGGGTACCATCAGCGTTTTATGTGTAAAAATCATAAGGGGTACCATCAGCGTTTCATATGTAGAACCATAAGGGGTACCATCAGCGTTTCATATGTAGAACCATAAGGGGTACCATCAGCGTTTCATATGTAGAACCATAAGGGGTACCATCAGCGTTTTATGTGTAAAATCATGAGGGGTACCATCAGCGTTTTATGTGTAAAATCATGAGGGGTACCATCAGCGTTTTATGTGTAAAAATCATAAGGGGTACCATCAGCGTTTTATGTGTAAAAATCATAAGGTGTACCATCAGCGTTTTATGTGTAAAATCATGAGGGGTACCATCAGCGTTTTATGTGTAAAAATCATGAGGGGTACCATCAGCGTTTTATGTGTAAAAATCATAAGGGGTACCATCAGCGTTTTATGTGTAAAATCATGAGGGGTACCATCAGCGTTTTATGTGTAAAAATCATAAGGGGTACCATCAGCATTTTATGTGAAAAAATCATAAGGGGTACCATCAGCGTTTTATGTGTAAAAATCATAAGGGGTACCATCAGCGTTTTATGTGTAAAAATCATAAGGGGTACCATCAGCGTTTTATGTGTAAAATCATAAGGGGTACCATCAGCGTTTTATGTGTAAAACCATGAGGGGTACCATCAGCGTTTTATGTGTAAAATCATGAGGGGTACCATCAGCGTTTTATGTGTAAAATCATAAGGGGTACCATCAGCGTTTTATGTGTAAAATCATAAGGGGTACCATCAGCGTTTTATGTGTAAAATCATGAGGGGTACCATCAGCGTTTTATGTGTAAAAATCATAAGGGGTACCATCAGCGTTTTATGTGTAAAATCATGAGGGGTACCATCAGCGTTTTATGTGTAAAATCATGAGGGGTACCATCAGCGTTTTATGTGTAAAAATCATAAGGGGTACCATCAGCGTTTTATGTGTAAAAATCATAAGGGGTACCATCAGCGTTTTATGTGTAAAATCATGAGGGGTACCATCAGCGTTTTATGTGTAAAATCATAAGGGGTACCATCAGCGTTTTATGTGTAAAATCATGAGGGGTACCATCAGCGTTTTATGTGTAAAATCATGAGGGGTACCATCAGCGTTTTATGTGTAAAATCATGAGGGGTACCATCAGCGTTTTATGTGTAAAAATCATAAGGGGTACCATCAGCGTTATATGTGTAAAAATCATAAGGGGAACCATCAGCGTTTTATGTGTAAAATCATGAGGGGTACCATCAGCGTTTTATGTGAAAAAATCATAAGGGGTACCATCAGCGTTTTATGTGTAAAAATCATAAGGGGTACCATCAGCGTTTTATGTGTAAAATCATGAGGGGTACCATCAGCGTTTTATGTGTAAAAATCATAAGGGGTACCATCAGCGTTTTATGTGTAAAATCATAAGGGGTACTATCAGCGTTTTATGTGTAAAATCATGAGGGGTACCATCAGCGTTTTATGTGTAAAATCATGAGGGGTACCATCAGCGTTTTATGTGTAAAATCATGAGGGGTACCATCAGCGTTTTATGTGTAAAATCATGAGGGGTACCATCAGCGTTTTATGTGTAAAAATCATAAGGGGTACCATCAGCGTTTTATGTGTAAAAATCATAAGGGGTACCATCAGCGTTTTATGTGTAAAATCATGAGGGGTACCATCAGCGTTTTATGTGTAAAATCATAAGGGGTACCATCAGTGTTTTATGTGTAAAATCATGAGGGGTACCATCAGCGTTTTATGTGTAAAATCATGAGGGGTACCATCAGCGTTTTATGTGTAAAATCATGAGGGGTACCATCAGCGTTTTATGTGTAAAAATCATAAGGGGTACCATCAGCGTTATATGTGTAAAAATCATAAGGGGAACCATCAGCGTTTTATGTGTAAAATCATGAGGGGTACCATCAGCGTTTTATGTGAAAAAATCATAAGGGGTACCATCAGCGTTTTATGTGTAAAAATCATAAGGGGTACCATCAGCGTTTTATGTGAAAAAATCATAAGGGGTACCATCAGCGTTTTATGTGTAAAATCATAAGGGGTACCATCAGCGTTTTATGTGTAAAATCATGAGGGGTACCATCAGCGTTTTATGTGTAAAATCATAAGGGGTACCATCAGCGTTTTATGTGTAAAATCATAAGGGGTACCATCAGCGTTTTATGTGTAAAATCATGAGGGGTACCATCAGCGTTTTATGTGTAAAAATCATAAGGGGTACCATCAGCGTTTTATGTGTAAAATCATAAGGGGTACTATCAGCGTTTTATGTGTAAAATCATGAGGGGTACCATCAGCGTTTTATGTGTAAAATCATGAGGGGTACCATCAGCGTTTTATGTGTAAAATCATGAGGGGTACCATCAGTGTTTTATGTGTAAAATCATGAGGGGTACCATCAGCGTTTTATGTGTAAAAATCATAAGGGGTACCATCAGCGTTATATGTGTAAAAATCATAAGGGGAACCATCAGCGTTTTATGTGTAAAATCATGAGGGGTACCATCAGCGTTTTATGTGAAAAAATCATAAGGGGTACCATCAGCGTTTTATGTGTAAAAATCATAAGGGGTACCATCAGCGTTTTATGTGAAAAAATCATAAGGGGTACCATCAGCGTTTTATGTGTAAAATCATAAGGGGTACCATCAGCGTTTTATGTGTAAAATCATGAGGGGTACCATCAGCGTTTTATGTGTAAAATCATAAGGGGTACCATCAGCGTTTTATGTGTAAAATCATGAGGGGTACCATCAGCGTTTTATGTGTAAAATCATAAGGGGTACCATCAGCGTTTTATGTGTAAAATCATGAGGGGTACCATCAGCGTTTTATGTGTAAAAATCATAAGGGGTACCATCAGCGTTTTATGTGTAAAAATCATAAGGGGTACCATCAGCGTTTTATGTGTAAAATCATGAGGGGTACCATCAGCGTTTTATGTGTAAAATCATAAGGGGTACCATCAGCGTTTTATGTGTAAAATCATGAGGGGTACCATCAGCGTTTTATGTGTAAAATCATGAGGGGTACCATCAGCGTTTTATGTGTAAAATCATGAGGGGTACCATCAGCGTTTTATGTGTAAAAATCATAAGGGGTACCATCAGCGTTATATGTGTAAAAATCATAAGGGGAACCATCAGCGTTTTATGTGTAAAATCATGAGGGGTACCATCAGCGTTTTATGTGAAAAAATCATAAGGGGTACCATCAGCGTTTTATGTGTAAAAATCATAAGGGGTACCATCAGCGTTTTATGTGAAAAAATCATAAGGGGTACCATCAGCGTTTTATGTGTAAAATCATAAGGGGTACCATCAGCGTTTTATGTGTAAAATCATGAGGGGTACCATCAGCGTTTTATGTGTAAAATCATAAGGGGTACCATCAGCGTTTTATGTGTAAAATCATAAGGGGTACCATCAGCGTTTTATGTGTAAAATCATGAGGGGTACCATCAGCGTTTTATGTGTAAAAATCATAAGGGGTACCATCAGCGTTTTATGTGTAAAATCATAAGGGGTACTATCAGCGTTTTATGTGTAAAATCATGAGGGGTACCATCAGCGTTTTATGTGTAAAATCATGAGGGGTACCATCAGCGTTTTATGTGTAAAATCATGAGGGGTACCATCAGCGTTTTATGTGTAAAAATCATAAGGGGTACCATCAGCGTTTTATGTGTAAAAATCATAAGGGGTACCATCAGCGTTTTATGTGTAAAATCATGAGGGGTACCATCAGCGTTTTATGTGTAAAAATCATAAGGGGTACCATCAGCATTTTATGTGAAAAACTCATAAGGGGTACCATCAGCGTTTTATGTGTAAAAATCATAAGGGGTACCATCAGCGTTTTATGTGTAAAAATCATAAGGGGTACCATCAGCGTTTTATGTGTAAAATCATAAGGGGTACCATCAGCGTTTTATGTGTAAAACCATGAGGGGTACCATCAGCGTTTTATGTGTAAAATCATGAGGGGTACCATCAGCGTTTTATGTGTAAAATCATAAGGGGTACCATCAGCGTTTTATGTGTAAAATCATAAGGGGTACCATCAGCGTTTTATGTGTAAAATCATGAGGGGTACCATCAGCGTTTTATGTGTAAAAATCATAAGGGGTACCATCAGCGTTTTATGTGTAAAATCATAAGGGGTACCATCAGCGTTTTATGTGTAAAATCATAAGGGGTACCATCAGCGTTTTATGTGTAAAATCATGAGGGGTACCATCAGCGTTTTATGTGTAAAATCATAAGGGGTACCATCAGCGTTTTATGTGTAAAATCATAAGGGGTACCATCAGCGTTTTATGTGTAAAATCATGAGGGGTACCATCAGCGTTTTATGTGTAAAAATCATAAGGGGTACCATCAGCGTTTTATGTGTAAAATCATAAGGGGTACCATCAGCGTTTTATGTGTAAAATCATGAGGGGTACCATCAGCGTTTTATGTGTAAAATCATGAGGGGTACCATCAGCGTTTTATGTGTAAAATCATGAGGGGTACCATCAGCGTTTTATGTGTAAAAATCATAAGGGGTACCATCAGCGTTTTATGTGTAAAAATCATAAGGGGAACCATCAGCGTTTTATGTGTAAAAATCATAAGGGGTAACATCAGCGTTTTATGTGTAAAAATCATAAGGGGTACCATCAGCGTTTTATGTGTAAAAATCATAAGGGGAACCATCAGCGTTTTATGTGTAAAATCATGAGTGGTACCATCAGCGTTTTATGTGTAAAAATCATAAGGGGTACCATCAGCGTTTTATGTGTAAAAATCATAAGGGGAACCATCAGCGTTTTATGTGTAAAAATCATAAGGGGTAACATCAGCGTTTTATGTGTAAAAATCATAAGGGGTACCATCAGCGTTTTATGTGTAAAAATCATAAGGGGAACCATCAGCGTTTTATGTGTAAAAATCATAAGGGGTACCATCAGCGTTTTATGTGTAAAATCATGAGGGGTACCATCAGCGTTTTATGTGTAAAATCATGAGGGGTACCATCAGCGTTTTATGTGTAAAAATCATAAGGGGAACCATCAGCGTTTTATGTGTAAAATCATGAGGGGTACCATCAGCGTTTTATGTGAAAAAATCATAAGGGGTACCATCAGCGTTTTATGTGTAAAAATCATAAGGGGTACCATCAGCGTTTTATGTGAAAAAATCATGAGGGGTACCATCAGCGTTTTATGTGTAAAAATCATAAGGGGTACCATCAGCGTTTTATGTGAAAAAATCATAAGGGGTACCATCAGCGTTTTATGTGTAAAAATAATAAGGGGTACCATCAGCGTTTTATGTGTAAAAATCATAAGGGGTACCATCAGCGTTTTATGTGTAAAATCATAAGGGGTACCATCAGCGTTTTATGTGTAAAATCATGAGGGGTACCATCAGCGTTTTATGTGTAAAATCATGAGGGGTACCATCAGCGTTTTATGTGTAAAATCATAAGGGGTACCATCAGCGTTTTATGTGTAAAATCATAAGGGGTACCATCAGCGTTTTATATGTAAAATCATGAGGGGTACCATCAGCGTTTTATGTGTAAAAATCATAAGGGGTACCATCAGCGTTTTATGTGTAAAAATCATAAGGGGAACCATCAGCGTTTTATGTGTAAAAATCATAAGGGGTAACATCAGCGTTTTATGTGTAAAAATCATAAGGGGTACCATCAGCGTTTTATGTGTAGAATCATAAGGGGTACCATCAGCGTTTCATATGTAGAATCATAAGGGGTACCATCAGCGTTTTATGTGTAAAATCATAAGGGGAACCATCAGCGTTTTATGTGTAAAAATCATAAAGGGTACCATCAGCGTTTTATGTGTAAAAATCATAAGGGGAACCATCAGCGTTTTATGTGTAAAAATCATAAGGGGTACCATCAGCGTTTTATGTGTAGAATCATAAGGGGTACCATCAGCGTTTCATATGTAGAATCATAAGGGGTACCATCAGCGTTTCATATGTAGAATCATAAGCGGTACCATCAGCGTTTCATATGTAGAATCATAAGGGGTACCATCAGCGTTTCATATGTAGAATCATAAGGGGTACCATCAGCGTTTTATGTGTAAAATCATGAGGGGTACCATCAGCGTTTTATGTGTAAAAATCATAAGGGGTACCATCAGCGTTTCATATGTAGAATCATAAGCGGTACCATCAGCGTTTCATATGTAGAACCATAAGGGGTACCATCAGCGTTTCATATGTAGAATCATAAGGGGTACCATCAGCGTTTCATATGTAGAACCATAAGGGGTACCAACAGCGTTTCATATGTAGAACCATAAGGGGTACCATCAGCGTTTTATGTGTAAAATCATGAGGGGTACTATCAGCGTTTTATGTGTAAAAATCATAAGGGGTACCATCAGCGTTTTATGTGTAAAAATCATAAGGGGTACCATCAGCGTTTTATGTGTAAAATCATGAGGGGTACCATCAGCGTTTTATGTGTAAAAATCATGAGGGGTACCATCAGCGTTTTATGTGTAAAAATCATAAGGGGTACCATCAGCGTTTCATATGTAGAACCATAAGGGGTACCATCAGCGTTTCATATGTAGAACCATAAGGGGTACCATCAGCGTTTCATATGTAGAACCATAAGGGGTACCATCAGCGTTTTATGTGTAAAATCATGAGGGGTACCATCAGCGTTTTATGTGTAAAATCTTGAGGGGTACCATCAGCGTTTTATGTGTAAAAATCATAAGGGGTACCATCAGTGTTTTATGTGTAAAAATCATAAGGTGTACCATCAGCGTTTTATGTGTAAAAATCATAAGGGGAACCATCAGCGTTTTATGTGTAAAAATCATAAGGGGTACCATCAGCGTTTTATGTGTAAAATCATGAGGGGTACCATCAGCGTTTTATGTGTAAAATCATGAGGGGTACCATCAGCGTTTTATGTGTAAAAATCATAAGGGGAACCATCAGCGTTTTATGTGTAAAATCATGAGGGGTACCATCAGCGTTTTATGTGAAAAAATCATAAGGGGTACCATCAGCGTTTTATGTGTAAAAATCATAAGGGGTACCATCAGCGTTTTATGTGAAAAAATCATGAGGGGTACCATCAGCGTTTTATGTGTAAAAATCATAAGGGGTACCATCAGCGTTTTATGTGAAAAAATCATAAGGGGTACCATCAGCGTTTTATGTGTAAAAATAATAAGGGGTACCATCAGCGTTTTATGTGTAAAAATCATAAGGGGTACCATCAGCGTTTTATGTGTAAAATCATAAGGGGTACCATCAGCGTTTTATGTGTAAAATCATGAGGGGTACCATCAGCGTTTTATGTGTAAAATCATGAGGGGTACCATCAGCGTTTTATGTGTAAAATCATAAGGGGTACCATCAGCGTTTTATGTGTAAAATCATAAGGGGTACCATCAGCGTTTTATATGTAAAATCATGAGGGGTACCATCAGCGTTTTATGTGTAAAAATCATAAGGGGTACCATCAGCGTTTTATGTGTAAAAATCATAAGGGGAACCATCAGCGTTTTATGTGTAAAAATCATAAGGGGTAACATCAGCGTTTTATGTGTAAAAATCATAAGGGGTACCATCAGCGTTTTATGTGTAGAATCATAAGGGGTACCATCAGCGTTTCATATGTAGAATCATAAGGGGTACCATCAGCGTTTTATGTGTAAAATCATAAGGGGAACCATCAGCGTTTTATGTGTAAAAATCATAAAGGGTACCATCAGCGTTTTATGTGTAAAAATCATAAGGGGAACCATCAGCGTTTTATGTGTAAAAATCATAAGGGGTACCATCAGCGTTTTATGTGTAAAAATCATAAGGGGTACCATCAGCGTTTTATGTGTAGAATCATAAGGGGTACCATCAGCGTTTCATATGTAGAATCATAAGGGGTACCATCAGCGTTTCATATGTAGAATCATAAGGGGTACCATCAGCGTTTTATGTGTAGAATCATAAGGGGTACCATCAGCGTTTCATATGTAGAATCATAAGGGGTACCATCAGCGTTTCATATGTAGAATCATAAGGGGTACCATCAGCGTTTCATATGTAGAATCATAAGCGGTACCATCAGCGTTTCATATGTAGAATCATAAGGGGTACCATCAGCGTTTCATATGTAGAATCATAAGGGGTACCATCAGCGTTTTATGTGTAAAATCATGAGGGGTAACATCAGCGTTTTATGTGTAAAAATCATAAGGGGTACCATCAGCGTTTCATATGTAGAACCATAAGGGGTACCATCAGCGTTTCATATGTAGAATCATAAGGGGTACCATCAGCGTTTCATATGTAGAACCATAAGGGGTACCAACAGCGTTTCATATGTAGAACCATAAGGGGTACCATCAGCGTTTTATGTGTAAAATCATGAGGGGTACTATCAGCGTTTTATGTGTAAAAATCATAAGGGGTACCATCAGCGTTTTATGTGTAAAAATCATAAGGGGTACCATCAGCGTTTTATGTGTAAAATCATGAGGGGTACCATCAGCGTTTTATGTGTAAAAATCATGAGGGGTACCATCAGCGTTTTATGTGTAAAAATCATAAGGGGTACCATCAGCGTTTCATATGTAGAACCATAAGGGGTACCATCAGCGTTTCATATGTAGAACCATAAGGGGTACCATCAGCGTTTCATATGTAGAACCATAAGGGGTACCATCAGCGTTTTATGTGTAAAATCATGAGGGGTACCATCAGCGTTTTATGTGTAAAATCATGAGGGGTACCATCAGCGTTTTATGTGTAAAAATCATAAGGGGTACCATCAGCGTTTTATGTGTAAAAATCATAAGGTGTACCATCAGCGTTTTATGTGTAAAATCATGAGGGGTACCATCAGCGTTTTATGTGTAAAAATCATGAGGGGTACCATCAGCGTTTTATGTGTAAAAATCATAAGGGGTACCATCAGCGTTTTATGTGTAAAATCATGAGGGGTACCATCAGCGTTTTATGTGTAAAAATCATAAGGGGTACCATCAGCATTTTATGTGAAAAAATCATAAGGGGTACCATCAGCGTTTTATGTGTAAAAATCATAAGGGGTACCATCAGCGTTTTATGTGTAAAAATCATAAGGGGTACCATCAGCGTTTTATGTGTAAAATCATAAGGGGTACCATCAGCGTTTTATGTGTAAAACCATGAGGGGTACCATCAGCGTTTTATGTGTAAAATCATGAGGGGTACCATCAGCGTTTTATGTGTAAAATCATAAGGGGTACCATCAGCGTTTTATGTGTAAAATCATAAGGGGTACCATCAGCGTTTTATGTGTAAAATCATGAGGGGTACCATCAGCGTTTTATGTGTAAAATCATAAGGGGTACCATCAGCGTTTTATGTGTAAAATCATGAGGGGTACCATCAGCGTTTTATGTGTAAAAATCATAAGGGGTACCATCAGCGTTTTATGTGTAAAAATCATAAGGGGAACCATCAGCGTTTTATGTGTAAAAATCATAAGGGGTAACATCAGCGTTTTATGTGTAAAAATCATAAGGGGTACCATCAGCGTTTTATGTGTAGAATCATAAGGGGTACCATCAGCGTTTCATATGTAGAATCATAAGGGGTACCATCAGCGTTTTATGTGTAAAATCATAAGGGGAACCATCAGCGTTTTATGTGTAAAAATCATAAAGGGTACCATCAGCGTTTTATGTGTAAAAATCATAAGGGGAACCATCAGCGTTTTATGTGTAAAAATCATAAGGGGTACCATCAGCGTTTTATGTGTAAAAATCATAAGGGGTACCATCAGCGTTTTATGTGTAGAATCATAAGGGGTACCATCAGCGTTTCATATGTAGAATCATAAGGGGTACCATCAGCGTTTCATATGTAGAATCATAAGGGGTACCATCAGCGTTTTATGTGTAGAATCATAAGGGGTACCATCAGCGTTTCATATGTAGAATCATAAGGGGTACCATCAGCGTTTCATATGTAGAATCATAAGGGGTACCATCAGCGTTTCATATGTAGAATCATAAGCGGTACCATCAGCGTTTCATATGTAGAATCATAAGGGGTACCATCAGCGTTTCATATGTAGAATCATAAGGGGTACCATCAGCGTTTTATGTGTAAAATCATGAGGGGTACCATCAGCGTTTTATGTGTAAAAATCATAAGGGGTACCATCAGCGTTTCATATGTAGAACCATAAGGGGTACCATCAGTGTTTCATATGTAGAATCATAAGGGGTACCATCAGCGTTTCATATGTAGAACCATAAGGGGTACCATCAGCGTTTCATATGTAGAACCATAAGGGGTACCATCAGCGTTTTATGTGTAAAATCATGAGGGGTACCATCAGCGTTTTATGTGTAAAAATCATAAGGGGTACCATCAGCGTTTTATGTGTAAAAATCATAAGGGGTACCATCAGCGTTTTATGTGTAAAATCATGAGGGGTACCATCAGCGTTTTATGTGTAAAAATCATGAGGGGTACCATCAGCGTTTCATATGTAGAACCATAAGGGGTACCATCAGCGTTTCATATGTAGAACCATAAGGGGTACCATCAGCGTTTCATATGTAGAACCATAAGGGGTACCATCAGCGTTTTATGTGTAAAATCATGAGGGGTACCATCAGCGTTTCATATGTAGAACCATAAGGGGTACCATCAGCGTTTCATATGTAGAACCATAAGGGGTACCATCAGCGTTTCATATGTAGAACCATAAGGGGTACCATCAGCGTTTTATGTGTAAAATCATGAGGGGTACCATCAGCGTTTTATGTGTAAAATCATGAGGGGTACCATCAGCGTTTTATGTGTAAAAATCATAAGGGGTACCATCAGCGTTTTATGTGTAAAAATCATAAGGTGTACCATCAGCGTTTTATGTGTAAAATCATGAGGGGTACCATCAGCGTTTTATGTGTAAAAATCATAAGGGGTACCATCAGCGTTTTATGTGTAAAAATCATAAGGGGAACCATCAGCGTTTTATGTGTAAAAATCATAAGGGGTAACATCAGCGTTTTATGTGTAAAAATCATAAGGGGTACCATCAGCGTTTTATGTGTAGAATCATAAGGGGTACCATCAGCGTTTCATATGTAGAATCATAAGGGGTACCATCAGCGTTTTATGTGTAAAATCATAAGGGGAACCATCAGCGTTTTATGTGTAAAAATCATAAAGGGTACCATCAGCGTTTCATGTGTAAAAATCATAAGGGGAACCATCAGCGTTTTATGTGTAAAAATCATAAGGGGTACCATCAGCGTTTTATGTGTAAAAATCATAAGGGGTACCATCAGCGTTTTATGTGTAGAATCATAAGGGGTACCATCAGCGTTTCATATGTAGAATCATAAGGGGTACCATCAGCGTTTCATATGTAGAATCATAAGGGGTACCATCAGCGTTTTATGTGTAGAATCATAAGGGGTACCATCAGCGTTTCATATGTAGAATCATAAGGGGTACCATCAGCGTTTCATATGTAGAATCATAAGGGGTACCATCAGCGTTTCATATGTGGAATCATAAGCGGTACCATCAGCGTTTCATATGTAGAATCATAAGGGGTACCATCAGCGTTTCATATGTAGAATCATAAGGGGTACCATCAGCGTTTTATGTGTAAAATCATGAGGGGTACCATCAGCGTTTTATGTGTAAAAATCATAAGGGGTACCATCAGCGTTTCATATGTAGAACCATAAGGGGTACCATCAGCGTTTCATATGTAGAATCATAAGGGGTACCATCAGCGTTTCATATGTAGAATCATAAGGGGTACCATCAGCGTTTTATGTGTAGAATCATAAGGGGTACCATCAGCGTTTCATATGTAGAATCATAAGGGGTACCATCAGCGTTTCATATGTAGAATCATAAGGGGTACCATCAGCGTTTCATATGTAGAATCATAAGCGGTACCATCAGCGTTTCATATGTAGAATCATAAGGGGTACCATCAGCGTTTCATATGTAGAATCATAAGGGGTACCATCAGCGTTTTATGTGTAAAATCATGAGGGGTACCATCAGCGTTTTATGTGTAAAAATCATAAGGGGTACCATCAGCGTTTCATATGTAGAACCATAAGGGGTACCATCAGCGTTTCATATGTAGAATCATAAGGGGTACCATCAGCGTTTCATATGTAGAACCATAAGGGGTACCATCAGCGTTTCATATGTAGAACCATAAGGGGTACCATCAGCGTTTTATGTGTAAAATCATGAGGGGTACCATCAGCGTTTTATGTGTAAAAATCATAAGGGGTACCATCAGCGTTTTATGTGTAAAAATCATAAGGGGTACCATCAGCGTTTTATGTGTAAAATCATGAGGGGTACCATCAGCGTTTTATGTGTAAAAATCATGAGGGGTACCATCAGCGTTTCATATGTAGAACCATAAGGGGTACCATCAGCGTTTCATATGTAGAACCATAAGGGGTACCATCAGCGTTTCATATGTAGAACCATAAGGGGTACCATCAGCGTTTTATGTGTAAAATCATGAGGGGTACCATCAGCGTTTCATATGTAGAACCATAAGGGGTACCATCAGCGTTTCATATGTAGAACCATAAGGGGTACCATCAGCGTTTCATATGTAGAACCATAAGGGGTACCATCAGCGTTTTATGTGTAAAATCATGAGGGGTACCATCAGCGTTTTATGTGTAAAATCATGAGGGGTACCATCAGCGTTTTATGTGTAAAAATCATAAGGGGTACCATCAGCGTTTTATGTGTAAAAATCATAAGGTGTACCATCAGCGTTTTATGTGTAAAATCATGAGGGGTACCATCAGCGTTTTATGTGTAAAAATCATAAGGGGTACCATCAGCGTTTTATGTGTAAAAATCATAAGGGGAACCATCAGCGTTTTATGTGTAAAAATCATAAGGGGTAACATCAGCGTTTTATGTGTAAAAATCATAAGGGGTACCATCAGCGTTTTATGTGTAGAATCATAAGGGGTACCATCAGCGTTTCATATGTAGAATCATAAGGGGTACCATCAGCGTTTTATGTGTAAAATCATAAGGGGAACCATCAGCGTTTTATGTGTAAAAATCATAAAGGGTACCATCAGCGTTTTATGTGTAAAAATCATAAGGGGAACCATCAGCGTTTTATGTGTAAAAATCATAAGGGGTACCATCAGCGTTTTATGTGTAAAAATCATAAGGGGTACCATCAGCGTTTTATGTGTAGAATCATAAGGGGTACCATCAGCGTTTCATATGTAGAATCATAAGGGGTACCATCAGCGTTTCATATGTAGAATCATAAGGGGTACCATCAGCGTTTTATGTGTAGAATCATAAGGGGTACCATCAGCGTTTCATATGTAGAATCATAAGGGGTACCATCAGCGTTTCATATGTAGAATCATAAGGGGTACCATCAGCGTTTCATATGTGGAATCATAAGCGGTACCATCAGCGTTTCATATGTAGAATCATAAGGGGTACCATCAGCGTTTCATATGTAGAATCATAAGGGGTACCATCAGCGTTTCATATGTAGAATCATAAGGGGTACCATCAGCGTTTCATATGTGGAATCATAAGCGGTACCATCAGCGTTTCATATGTAGAATCATGAGGGGTACCATCAGCGTTTTATGTGTAAAATCATGAGGGGTACCATCAGCGTTTTATGTGTAAAAATCATAAGGGGTACCATCAGCGTTTCATATGTAGAACCATAAGGGGTACCATCAGCGTTTCATATGTAGAATCATAAGGGGTACCATCAGCGTTTCATATGTAGAACCATAAGGGGTACCATCAGCGTTTCATATGTAGAACCATAAGGGGTACCATCAGCGTTTTATGTGTAAAATCATGAGGGGTACCATCAGCGTTTTATGTGTAAAAATCATAAGGGGTACCATCAGCGTTTTATGTGTAAAAATCATAAGGGGTACCATCAGCGTTTTATGTGTAGAACCATAAGGGGTACCATCAGCGTTTCATATGTAGAACCATAAGGGGTACCATCAGCGTTTCATATGTAGAACCATAAGGGGTACCATCAGCGTTTTATGTGTAAAATCATGAGGGGTACCATCAGCGTTTTATGTGTAAAATCATGAGGGGTACCATCAGCGTTTTATGTGTAAAAATCATAAGGGGTACCATCAGCGTTTTATGTGTAAAAATCATAAGGGGTACCATCAGCGTTTTATGTGTAAAATCATAAGGGGTACCATCAGCGTTTTATGTGTAAAATCATGAGGGGTACCATCAGCGTTTTATGTGTAAAAATCATAAGGGGTACCATCAGCGTTTTATGTGTAAAAATCATAAGGGGAACCATCAGCGTTTTATGTGTAAAAATCATAAGGGGTAACATCAGCGTTTTATGTGTAAAAATCATAAGGGGTACCATCAGCGTTTTATGTGTAGAATCATAAGGGGTACCATCAGCGTTTCATATGTTGAATCATAAGGGGTACCATCAGCGTTTTATGTGTAAAATCATAAGGGGAACCATCAGCGTTTTATGTGTAAAAATCATAAAGGGTACCATCAGCGTTTTATGTGTAAAAATCATAAGGGGAACCATCAGCGTTTTATGTGTAAAAATCATAAGGGGTACCATCAGCGTTTTATGTGTAAAAATCATAAGGGGTACCATCAGCGTTTTATGTGTAGAATCATAAGGGGTACCATCAGCGTTTCATATGTAGAATCATAAGGGGTACCATCAGCGTTTCATATGTAGAATCATAAGGGGTACCATCAGCGTTTTATGTGTAGAATCATAAGGGGTACCATCAGCGTTTCATATGTAGAATCATAAGGGGTACCATCAGCGTTTCATATGTAGAATCATAAGGGGTACCATCAGCGTTTCATATGTAGAATCATAAGCGGTACCATCAGCGTTTCATATGTAGAATCATAAGGGGTACCATCAGCGTTTCATATGTAGAATCATAAGGGGTACCATCAGCGTTTTATGTGTAAAATCAGAAGGGTTACCATCAGCATTTTATGTGTAAAATCATGAGGGGTACCATCAGCGTTTTATGTGTAAAATCATATGGGGTACCATCAGCATTTATGTGTGAAATCATAAGGGGTACCATCAGCGTTTTATGTATAAAAATCATGAGGGGTACCATCAGCGTTTTATGTGTAAAAATCATAAGAGGTAACATCAGCGTTTTATGTGCAAAATCATAAGGGGTACCATCAGCGTTTTATGTGTAAAAATCATAAGGGGTAACATTAGCGTTTTATGTGTAAAAATCATGAGAGGTACCATCGGCGTTTTATGTGTAAAATCATAAGGGTTACCATCAGCGTTTTATGTGTAAAATCATAAGGGGTAACATCAGCGTTTTATGTGTAAAATCATAAGGGGTAACATCAGCGTTTTATGTGTAAAATCATAAGCGGTAACATCAGCGTTTTATGTGTAAAATCATGAGGGTTACCATCAGCGTTTTATGTGTAAAATCATGAGGGTTACCATCAGCGTTTTATGTGTAAAATCATGAGGGTTACCATCAGCGTTTTATGTGTAAAATCATAAGGGGTACCATCAGCGTTTTATGTGTAAAATCATGAGGGTTACCATCAGCGTTTTATGTGTAAAATCATAAGGGGTAACATCAGCGTTTTATGTGTAAAATCATAAGGGGTAACATCAGCGTTTTATGTGTAAAATCATGAGGGGTACCATCAGCTTTTCAGGTGTAAAATCATAAGGGGTAACATCAGCGTTTTATGTGTAAAATCATAAGGGGTAACATCAGCGTTTTATGTGTAAAATCATGAGGGGTACCATCAGCTTTTCAGGTGTAAAATCATAAGGGGTAACATCAGCGTTTAATGTGTAAAAGTCATAAGGGGTACCATCAGCGTTTTATGTGTAAAATCATAAGGGATACCATCAGCGTTGTATGTGTAAAAATCATAAGGGGTAACTTCAGCGTTTTATGTCTAAAATCATAAGGGGTAACATCAGCATTTTTATTTGTAAAATCATAAGGGGTAACATCAGCGTTTTATGTGTAAAATCATAAGGGGTAACATCAGCGTTTTATGTGTAAAATCATAAGGGGTACCATCAGCGTTTTATGTGTAAAAATCATAAGGGGTACCATCAGCATTTTATGTGTAAAATCATAAGGGGTACCATCAGCGTTTTATGTGTAAAAATCATAAAGGGTACCATCAGCGTTTTATGTGTAAAATCATAAAGGGTAACATCAGCATTTTATGTGTAAAATCATAAGGGTTACCATCAGCGTTTTATGTGTAAAATCATAAAGGGTAACATCAGCATTTTATGTGTAAAATCATAAGGGTTACCATTAGCATTTTATGTGTAAAATCATGAGGGGTACCATCAGCGTTTTATGTGTAAAATCATATGGGGTACCATCAGCATTTATGTGTGAAATCATAAGGGGTACCATCAGCGTTTTATGTATAAAAATCATAAGGGGTACCATCAGCGTTTTATGTGTAAAATCATAAGGGGTAACATCAGCGTTTTATGTGTAAAATCATAAGGGGTAACATCAGCGTTTAATGTGTAAAAATCATTAGGGGTACCATCAGCGTTTTATGTGTAAAATCATAAGGGATACCATCAGCGTTTTTATGTTTAAAAATCATAAGGGGTACCATCAGCGTTTTATGTGTAAAAATCATAAGGGGTAACATCAGCGTTTTATGTGTAAAATCATAAGTGGTAACATCAGCTTTTTTATTTGTAAAATCATAAGGGGTAACATCAGCGTTTCATGTGTAAAATCATAAGGGGTACCATCAGCGTTTTAAGTATAAAATCATAAGGGGTAACATCAGCTTTTCATGTGTAAAATCATAAGGGGTAACATCAGCGTTTTATGTGTATAATCATAAGGGGTACCATCAGCGTTTTATGTGTAAAATCATAAGCGGTAACATCAGCGTTTTATGTGTAAAAATCATAAGGGGTACCATCAGCGTTTTATGTGTAAAATCATAAGCGGTAACATCAGCGTTTTATGTGTAAAATCATAAGCGGTAACATCAGCGTTTTATGTGTAAAAATCATAAGGGGTACCATCAGCGTTTTATGTGTAAAATCATAAGGGGTACCATCAGCGTTTTATGTGTAAAATCATAAGGGGTCACATCAACGTTTTATGTGTAAAATCATAAGGGGTACCATCAGCGTTTTATGTGTAAAATCATAAGGGGTAACATCAGCGTTTTATGTGTAAAATCATGTAAAATCATAAGGGGTAACATCAGCGTTTTATGTGTAAAATCATAAGGGGTAACATCAGCGTTTTATGTGTAAAAATCATAAGGGGTAACATCAGCGTTTTATGTGTAAAGATCATAAGGGGTACCATCAGCGTTTTATGTGTAAAATCATAAGGGGTAACATCAGCATTTTATGTGTAAAAATCATAAGGGGTAACATCAGCGTTTTATGTGTAAAATCATAAGGGGTACCATCAGCGTTTTATGTGTAAAAATCATAAGGGGTAACATTAGCGTTTTATGTGTAAAAATCATAAGGGGTACCATCAGCGTTTTATGTGTAAAATCATAAGGGGTAACATCAGCGTTTTATGTGTAAAATCATAAGGGGTAACTTCAGCGTTTTATGTGTAAAATCATAAGGGGTAACATCAGCGTTTTATGTGTAAAAATCATAAGGGGTACCATCAGTGTTTTATGTGTAAAATCATAAGGGGTAACATCAGCGTTTTATGTGTAAAATCATAAGCTGTAACATCAGCGTTTTATGTGTAAAAATCATAAGGGGTACCATCAGCGTTTTATGTGTAAAATCATAAGGGGTACCATCAGCGTTTTATGTGAAAAATCATAAGGGGTACCATCAGCGTTTTATGTGTAAAATCATAAGGGGTACCATCAGCGTTTTATGTGTAAAATCATAAGGGGTACCATCAGCGTTTTATGTGTAAAATCATAAGCTGTAACATCAGCGTTTTATGTGTAAAAATTAAAAGGGGTACCATCAGCGTTTTATGTGTAAAATCATAAGTGGTACCATCAGCGTTTTATGTGAAAAATCATAAGCGGTAACATCAGCGTTTTATGTGTAAAATCAGAAGGGGTAACATCAGCGTTTTATATGTAAAATCATAAGGGGTAACATCAGCGTTTTATGTGTAAAGATCATAAGGGGTAACATCAGTGTTTTATGTGTAAAAATATAAGGGGTAACATCAGCGTTTTATGTGTAAAAATCATAAGGGGTAACATCAGTGTTTTATGTGTAAAAATATAAGGGGTAACATCAGCATTTTATGTGTTAAATCATAAGGGGTACCATCAGCGTTTTATGTGTAAAATCATTAGGGGTACCATCAGCGTTTTATATGTAAAATCATAAGGGGTACCATCAGCGTTTTATGTGTAAAATCATATGGGGTGCCATCAGCATTTTTTAGTGTAAAATCATAAGGGGTAACATCAGCGTTTTATGTGTAAAATCATAAGGGGTAACATCAGCGTTTTATGTGTAAAATCATAAGGGGTACCATCAGCGTTTTATGTGTAAAATCATAATGGGTAACATCAGCGTTTTATGTGTAAAATCATAAGGGGTAACATCAGCGTTTTATGTGTAAAATCATAAGGGGTAACATCAGCGTGATATGTTTAAAATCATAAGGGGTAACATCAGCGTTTAATGTGTAAAATCATAAGGGGTACCATCAGCATTTTATGTGTAAAATCATAAGGGATACCATCAGCGTTTTTATGTTTAAAAATCATAAGGGGTACCATCAGCGTTTTATGTGTAAAAATCATAAGGGGTAACATCAGCGTTTTATGTGTAAAATCATAAGGGGTAACATCAGCGTTTTATGTGTAAAATTATGTAAAATCATAAGGGGTAACATCAGCGTTTTATGTGTAAAATCATAAGGGGTAACATCAGCGTTTTATGTGTAAAAATCATAAGGGGTAACATCAGCGTTTTATGTGTAAAGATCATAAGGGGTACCATCAGCGTTTTATGTGTAAAATCATAAGGGGTAACATCAGCATTTTATGTGTAAAAATCATAAGGGGTAACATCAGCGTTTTATGTGTAAAATCATAAGGGGTACCATCAGCGTTTTATGTGTAAAATCATAAGGGGTAACATCAACGTTTTATGTGTAAAATCATGAGGGGTACCATCAGCTTTTCAGGTGTAAAATCATAAGGGGTAACATCAGCGTTTTATGTGTAAAATCATAAGGGGTACCATCAGCGTTTTATGTGTAAAATCATAAGGGGTAACATCAGCGTTTTATGTGCAAAATTATAAGGGGTAACATCAGCGTTTTATGTGCAAAATCATAAGGGGTACCATCAGCGTTTTATGTGTAAAAATCATAAGGGGTAACATTAGCGTTTTATGTGTAAAAATCATGAGGGGTACCATCGGCGTTTTATGTGTAAAATCATAAGGGGTACCATCAGCGTTTTATGTGTAAAATCATGAGGGTTACCATCAGCGTTTTATGTGTAAAATCATAAGGGGTAACATCAGCGTTTTATGTGTAAAATCATGAGGGGTACCATCAGCGTTTTATGTGTAAAATCATGAGGGTTACCATCAGCGTTTTATGTATAAAATCATAAGGGGTACCATCAGCGTTTTATGTGTAAAATCATAAGCCGTAACATCAGCGTTTTATGTAAAAAATTATAAGGGGTTACATCAGCGTTTTATGTGTAAAATCATGAGGGGTACCATCAGCTTTTCAGGTGTAAAATTATAAGGGGTACCATCAGCGTTTTATGTGTAAAAATCATAAGGGGTACCATCAGCGTTTTATGTGTAAAAATCATAAGGGGTAACATTAGCGTTTTTTGTGTAAAAATCATGAGGGGTACCATCAGCGTTTTATGTGCAAAATCATAAGGGGTACCATCAGCGTTTTATGTGTAAAAATCATAAGGGGTAACATTAGCGTTTTTTGTGTAAAAATCATGAGGGGTACCATCAGCGTTTTATGTGCAAAATCATAAGGGGTACCATCAGCGTTTTATGTGTAAAAATCATAAGGGGTAACATTAGCGTTTTTTGTGTAAAAATCATGAGGGGTACCATCAGCGTTTTATGTGTAAAAATCATGAGGGGTAACATTAGCGTTTTATGTGTAAAAATCATGAGGGTTACCATCACCGTTTTATGTGTAAAATCATGACGGTTACCATCAGCGTTTTATGTGTAAAATCATAAGGGGTAACATCAGCGTTTTATGTGTAAAATCATGAGGGGTACCATCAGCTTTTCAGGTGTAAAATCATAAGGGGTAACATCAGCGTTTTATGTGTAAAATCATAAGGGGTACCATCAGCGTTTTATGTGTAAAATCATAAGGGGTAACATCAGCGTTTAATGTGCAAAATTATAAGGGGTAACATCAGCGTTTTATGTGCAAAATCATAAGGGGTACCATCAGCGTTTTATGTGTAAAATCATTAGGGGTACCATCAGCATTTTATATGTAAAATCATAAGGGGTACCATCAGCGTTTTATGTGTAAAATCATATGGGGTGCCATCAGCATTTTTTAGTGTAAAATCATAAGGGGTAACATCAGCGTTTTATGTGTAAAATCATAAGGGGTACCATCAGCGTTTTATGTGTAAAATGATAAGGGGTAACATCAGCGTTTTATGTGTAAAATCATAAGGGGTAACATCAGCGTTTTATGTGTAAAAATCATAAGGGGTAACATCAGAGTTTTATGTGTAAAGATCATAAGGGGTACCATCAGCGTTTTATGTGTAAAATCATAAGGGGTAACATCAGCATTTTATGTGTAAAAATCATAAGGGGTAACATCAGCGTTTTATGTGTAAAATCATAAGGGGTACCATCAGCGTTTTATGTGTAAAATCATAAGGGGTAACATCAGCGTTTTATGTGTAAAATCATAAGGGGTAACTTCAGCGTTTTATGTGAAAAATCATAAGGGGTAACATCAGCGTTTTATGTGTAAAAATCATAAGGGGTACCATCAGTGTTTTATGTGTAAAATCATAAGGGGTAACATCAGCGTTTTATGTGTAAAAATCATAAGGGGTACCATCAGCGTTTTATGTGTAAAATCATAAGCTGTAACATCAGCGTTTTATGTGTAAAAATCATAAGGGGTACCATCAGCGTTTTATGTGTAAAATCATAAGGGGTACCATCAGCGTTTTATGTGAAAAATCATAAGGGGTACCATCAGCGTTTTATGTGTAAAATCATAAGGGGTACCATCAGCGTTTTATGTGTAAAATCATAAGCTGTAACATCAGCGTTTTATGTGTAAAAATCATAAGGGGTAACATCAGCGTTTTATGTGTAAAATCATAAGGGGTACCATCAGCGTTTTATGTGAAAAATCATAAGCGGTAACATCAGCGTTTTATGTGTAAAATCAGAAGGGGTAACATAAGCGTTTTATATGTAAAATCATAAGGGGTAACATCAGCGTTTTATGTGTAAAGATCATAAGGGGTAACATCAGTGTTTTATGTGTAAAAATATAAGGGGTAACAACAGCGTTTTTCTGTGTAAAAATCATAAGGGGTAACATCAGCGTTTTATGTGTAAAGATCATAAGGGGTAACATCAGTGTTTTATGTGTAAAAATATAAGGGGTAACATCAGCATTTTATGTGTTAAATCATTAGGGGTACCATCAGCGTTTTATGTGTAAAATCATTAGGGGTACCATCAGCGTTTTATGTGTAAAATCATAAGGGGTAACATCAGCGTTTTATGTGTAAAGATCATAAGGGGTAACATCAGCGTTTTATGTGTAAAAATCATAAGGGGTAACATCAGCGTTTTATGTGTAAAGATCATAAGGGGTAACATCAGTGTTTTATGTGTAAAAATATAAGGGGTAACATCAGCGTTTTATGTGTAAAAATCATAAGGGGTAACATCAGCGTTTTATGTGAAAAATCATAAGGGGTAACATCAGTGTTTTATGTGTAAAAATATAAGGGGTAACATCAGCATTTTATGTGTTAAATCATAAGGGGTACCATCAGCGTTTATGTGTAAAATCATAAGGGGTAACATCAGCGTTTTATGTGTAAAATCATAAGGGGTAACATCAGCGTTTTATGTGTAAAAATCATAAGGGGTAACGTAAGCGTTTTATGTGTAAAATCATAAGGGGTAACATCAGCGTTTTATGTGTAAAATCATAAGGGGTACCGTCAGCGTTTTGTGTGTAAAATCATAAGGGGTACCATCAGCGTTTTATGTGAAAAATCATAAGGGGTAACATCAGTGTTTTATGTGTAAAAATATAAGGGGTAACATCAGCATTTTATGTGTTAAATCATAAGGGGTACCATCAGCGTTTATGTGTAAAATCATAAGGGGTACCATCAGCGTTTTATGTGTAAAATCATAAGGGGTAACATCAGCGTTTTATGTGTAAAATCATAAGGGGTAACATCAGCGTTTTATGTGTAAAAATCATAAGGGGTAACGTAAGCGTTTTATGTGTAAAATCATAAGGGGTAACATCAGCGTTTTATGTGTAAAATCATAAGGGGTACCGTCAGCGTTTTGTGTGTAAAAATCATAAGGGGTAACATTAGCGTTTTATGTGTAAAAATCATAAGGGGTAACATCAGCATTTTATGTGTAAAATCATAAGGGGTAACATCAGCGTTTTATGTGTAAAATCATAAGGGGTACCATCAGTGTTTTATGTGTAAAATCAAAAAGGGTAACATCAGCATTTTATGTGTAAAAATCATAAGGGGTAACTTCAGCGTTTTATGTGTAAAAATCATGAGGGGTACCATCAGCGTTTTATGTGTAAAATCATGAGGGGTAACATGAGCGTTTTATGTGTAAAAATCATAAGGGGTAACATCAGCGTTTTATGTGTAAAATCATAAGCTGTAACATCAGCGTTTTATGTGTAAAAATCATAAGGGGTACCATCAGTGTTTTATGTGTAAAATCAAAAAGGGTAACATCAGCGTTTTATGTGTAAAAATCATAAGGGGTTCCATCAGCGTTTTATGTGTAAAAATAATGAGGGGTACCATCAGCGTTTATGTGTAAAAATCATAAGGGGTAACATTAGCGTTTTATGTGTAAAAATCATGAGGGGTACCATCAGCGTTTTATGTGTAAAAATCATAAGGGGTACCATCAGCGTTTTATGTGTAAAAATCATAAGGGGTAACATTAGCGTTTTATGTGTAAAAATCATGAGGGGTACCATCAGCGTTTTATATGTAAAATCATAAGGGGTAACATGAGCGTTTTATGTGTAAAGATCATAAGGGGTAACATCAGTGTTTTATGTGTAAAAATATAAGGGGTAACATCAGCGTTTTTCTGTGTAAAAATCATAAGGGGTAACATCAGCGTTTTATGTGTAAAGATCATAAGGGGTAACATCAGTGTTTTATGTGTAAAAATATAAGGGGTAACATCAGCATTTTATGTGTTAAATCATTAGGGGTACCATCAGCGTTTTATGTGTAAAAATATAAGGGGTAACATCAGCATTTTATGTGTTAAATCATAAGGGGTAACATCAGCGTTTTATGTGTAAAATCATAAGGGGTACCATCAGCGTTTTATGTGTAAAATGATAAGGGGTAACATCAGCGTTTTATGTGTAAAATCATAAGGGGTACCATCAGCGTTTTATGTGTAAAATCATATGGGGTGCCATCAGCATTTTTTAGTGTAAAATCATAAGGGGTAACATCAGCGTTTTATGTGTAAAATCATAAGGGGTACCATCAGCGTTTTATGTGTAAAAATCATAAGGGTAACATCAGCGTTTTATGTGTAAAATCATAAGGGGTACCATCAGCATTTTATATGTAAAATCATAAGGGGTAACATCAGCGTTTTATGTGTAAAAGTCATAAGGGGTACCATCAGCGTTTTATGTGTAAAATCATAAGGGGTAACTTCAGCGTTTTATGTGTAGAATCATAAGGGGTAACATCAGCATTTTTATTTGTAAAATCATAAGGGGTAACATCAGCGTTTTATGTGTAAAAATCATAAGGGGTAACGTAAGCGTTTTATGTGTAAAATCATAAGGGGTAACATCAGCGTTTTATGTGTAAAATCATAAGGGGTACCGTCAGCGTTTTGTGTGTAAAAATCATAAGGGGTAACATTAGCGTTTTATGTGTAAAAATCATAAGGGGTAACATCAGCATTTTATGTGTAAAATCATAAGGGGTAACATCAGCGTTTTATGTGTAAAATCATAAGGGGTACCATCAGTGTTTTATGTGTAAAATCAAAAAGGGTAACATCAGCATTTTATGTGTAAAAATCATAAGGGGTAACTTCAGCGTTTTATGTGTAAAAATCATGAGGGGTACCATCAGCGTTTTATGTGTAAAATCATAAGGGGTAACATGAGCGTTTTATGTGTAAAAATCATAAGGGGTAACATCAGCGTTTTATGTGTAAAATCATAAGCTGTAACATCAGCGTTTTATGTGTAAAAATCATAAGGGGTACCATCAGTGTTTTATGTGTAAAATCAAAAAGGGTAACATCAGCGTTTTATGTGTAAAAATCATAAGGGGTTCCATCAGCGTTTTATGTGTAAAAATAATGAGGGGTACCATCAGCGTTTATGTGTAAAAATCATAAGGGGTAACATTAGCGTTTTATGTGTAAAAATCATGAGGGGTACCATCAGCGTTTTATGTGTAAAAATCATAAGGGGTACCATCAGCGTTTTATGTGTAAAAATCATAAGGGGTAACATTAGCGTTTTATGTGTAAAAATCATGAGGGGTACCATCAGCGTTTTATATGTAAAATCATAAGGGGTAACATGAGCGTTTTATGTGTAAAGATCATAAGGGGTAACATCAGTGTTTTATGTGTAAAAATATAAGGGGTAACATCAGCGTTTTTCTGTGTAAAAATCATAAGGGGTAACATCAGCGTTTTATGTGTAAAGATCATAAGGGGTAACATCAGTGTTTTATGTGTAAAAATATAAGGGGTAACATCAGCATTTTATGTGTTAAATCATTAGGGGTACCATCAGCGTTTTATGTGTAAAAATATAAGGGGTAACATCAGCATTTTATGTGTTAAATCATAAGGGGTAACATCAGCGTTTTATGTGTAAAATCATAAGGGGTACCATCAGCGTTTTATGTGTAAAATGATAAGGGGTAACATCAGCGTTTTATGTGTAAAATCATAAGGGGTACCATCAGCGTTTTATGTGTAAAATCATATGGGGTGCCATCAGCATTTTTTAGTGTAAAATCATAAGGGGTAACATCAGCGTTTTATGTGTAAAATCATAAGGGGTACCATCAGCGTTTTATGTGTAAAAATCATAAGGGGTAACATCAGCGTTTTATGTGTAAAATCATAAGGGGTACCATCAGCGTTTTATGTGTAAAAATCATAAGGGTAACATCAGCGTTTTATGTGTAAAAGTCATAAGGGGTACCATCAGCGTTTTATGTGTAAAATCATAAGGGGTAACTTCAGCGTTTTATGTGTAGAATCATAAGGGGTAACATCAGCATTTTTATTTGTAAAATCATAAGGGGTAACATCAGCGTTTTATGTGTAAAATCATAAGGGGTAACATCAGCGTTTTATGTGTAAAATCATAAGGGGTACCATCAGCGTTTTCTGTGTAAAAATCATAAGGGGTACCATCAGCATTTTATGTGTAAAATCATAAGGTGTACCATCAGCGTTTTATGTGTAAAAATCATAAAGGGTACCATCAGCATTTTATGTGTAAAATCATGAGGGGTAACATCAGCGTTTTATGTGTAAAATCATAAGGGTTACCATCAGCGTTTTATGTGTAAAATCATAAAGGGTAACATCAGCATTTTATGTGTAAAATCATAAGGGTTACCATCAGCATTTTATGTGTAAAATCATGAGGGGTACCATCAGCGTTTTATGTGTAAAATCATATGGGGTACCATCAGCATTTATGTGTGAAATCATAAGGGGTACCATCAGCGTTTTATGTATAAAAATCATGAGGGGTACCATCAGCGTTTTATGTGTAAAAATCATAAGAGGTAACATCAGCGTTTTATGTGTAAAAATCATAAGGGGTAACATTAGCGTTTTATGTGTAAAAATCATGAGGGGTACCATCAGCGTTTTATGTGTAAAATCATAAGGGGTAACATGAGCGTTTTATGTGTAAAATCATAAGGGGTAACATCAGCGTTTTATGTGTAAAATCATAAGGGGTACCATCAGCGTTTTATGTGTAAAATCATAAGGGGTACCGTCAGCGTTTTATGTGTAAAAATCATAAGGGGTACCATCAGCGTTTTATGTGTAAAATCATAAGGGGTACCATCAGCGTTTTATGTGTAAAATCATAAGGGGTACCGTCAGCGTTTTATGTGTAAAAATCATAAGGGGTAACATCAGCGTTTTATGTGTAAAATCATAAGGGGTACCGTCAGCGTTTTTATGTGTAAAAATCATAAGGGGTAACATTAGCGTTTTATGTGTAAAAATCATAAGGGGTACCATCAGCATTTTATGTGTAAAATCATAAGGGGTACCATCAGCGTTTTATGTGTAAAAATCATAAGGGGTAACATTAGCGTTTTATGTGTAAAAATCATGAGGGGTACCATCAGCGTTTTATGTGTAAAATCATAAGGGGTAACATCAGGGTTTTATGTGTAAAAATCATAAGGGGTAACGTCAGCGTTTTATGTGTAAAATCATAAGGGGTAACATCAGCGTTTTATGTGTAAAAATCATAAGGGGTAACATCAGCGTTTTATGTGTAAAATCATAAGGGGTACCGTCAGCGTTTTATGTGTAAAAATCATAAGGGGTAACATTAGCGTTTTATGTGTAAAAATCATAAGGGGTAACATCAGCGTTTTATGTGTAAAATCATGAGGGGTAACATCAGCGTTTTATGTGTAAAAATCATAAGGGGTACCATCAGCGTTTTATGTGTAAAATCATAAGGGGTAACATCAGCGTTTTATGTGTAAAAATCATAAGGGGTAACATCAGCGTTTTATGTGTAAAATCATAAGGGGTACCGTCAGCGTTTTATGTGTAAAAATCATAAGGGGTAACATTAGCGTTTTATGTGTAAAAATCATAAGGGGTACCATCAGCATTTTATGTGTAAAATCATAAGGGGTACCATCACCGTTTTATGTGTAAAATCATATGGGTTACCATCAACATTTATGTGTAAAATCATAAGGGGTACCATCAGCGTTTTATGTATAAAAATCATAAGGGGTACCATCAGCGTTTTATGTGTAAAAATCATAAGGGGTACCATCAGCGTTTTATGTGTAAAATCATAAAGGGTAACATCAGCATTTTATGTGTAAAATCATAAGGGGTAACATCAGCGTTTTATGTGTAAAATCATAAGGGGTACCATCAGCGTTTTCTGTGTAAAAATCATAAGGGGTACCATCAGCATTTTATGTGTAAAATCATAAGGTGTACCATCAGCGTTTTATGTGTAAAAATCATAAAGGGTACCATCAGCATTTTATGTGTAAAATCATGAGGGGTAACATCAGCGTTTTATGTGTAAAATCATAAAGGGTAACATCAGCGTTTTATGTGTAAAATCATAAGGGTTACCATCAGCGTTTTATGTGTAAAATCATAAAGGGTAACATCAGCATTTTATGTGTAAAATCATAAGGGTTACCATCAGCATTTTATGTGTAAAATCATGAGGGGTACCATCAGCGTTTTATGTGTAAAATCATATGGGGTACCATCAGCATTTATGTGTGAAATCATAAGGGGTACCATCAGCGTTTTATGTATAAAAATCATGAGGGGTACCATCAGCGTTTTATGTGTAAAAATCATAAGAGGTAACATCAGCGTTTTATGTGTAAAAATCATAAGGGGTAACATTAGCGTTTTATGTGTAAAAATCATGAGGGGTACCATCAGCGTTTTATGTGTAAAATCATAAGGGGTAACATGAGCGTTTTATGTGTAAAATCATAAGGGGTAACATCAGCGTTTTATGTGTAAAATCATAAGGGGTAACATCAGCGTTTTATGTGTAAAAATCATAAGGGGTACCATCAGTGTTTTATGTGTAAAATCATAAGGGGTAACATCAGCGTTTTATGTGTAAAATCATAAGGGGTACCATCAGCGTTTTATGTGTAAAATCATAAGGGGTAACATCAGGGTTTTATGTGTAAAATCATAAGGGGTACCATCAGCGTTTTATGTGTAAAATCATAAGGGGTACCGTCAGCGTTTTATGTGTAAAAATCATAAGGGGTAACATCAGCGTTTTATGTGTAAAATCATAAGGGGTACCGTCAGCGTTTTTATGTGTAAAAATCATAAGGGGTAACATTAGCGTTTTATGTGTAAAAATCATAAGGGGTACCATCAGCATTTTATGTGTAAAATCATAAGGGGTACCATCAGCGTTTTATGTGTAAAAATCATAAGGGGTAACATTAGCGTTTTATGTGTAAAAATCATGAGGGGTACCATCAGCGTTTTATGTGTAAAATCATAAGGGGTAACATCAGGGTTTTATGTGTAAAAATCATAAGGGGTAACGTCAGCGTTTTATGTGTAAAATCATAAGGGGTAACATCAGCGTTTTATGTGTAAAAATCATAAGGGGTAACATCAGCGTTTTATGTGTAAAATCATAAGGGGTACCGTCAGCGTTTTATGTGTAAAAATCATAAGGGGTAACATTAGCGTTTTATGTGTAAAAATCATAAGGGGTAACATCAGCGTTTTATGTGTAAAATCATGAGGGGTAACATCAGCGTTTTATGTGTAAAAATCATAAGGGGTACCATCAGCGTTTTATGTGTAAAATCATAAGGGGTAACATCAGCGTTTTATGTGTAAAAATCATAAGGGGTAACATCAGCGTTTTATGTGTAAAATCATAAGGGGTACCGTCAGCGTTTTATGTGTAAAAATCATAAGGGGTAACATTAGCGTTTTATGTGTAAAAATCATAAGGGGTACCATCAGCATTTTATGTGTAAAATCATAAGGGGTACCATCACCGTTTTATGTGTAAAATCATATGGGTTACCATCAACATTTATGTGTAAAATCATAAGGGGTACCATCAGCGTTTTATGTATAAAAATCATAAGGGGTACCATCAGCGTTTTATGTGTAAAAATCATAAGGGGTACCATCAGCGTTTTATGTGTAAAATCATAAAGGGTAACATCAGCATTTTATGTGTAAAATCATAAGGGGTAACATCAGCGTTTTATGTGTAAAATCATAAGGGGTACCATCAGCGTTTTATGTGTAAAAATCATAAGGGGTAACGTCCGCGTTTTATGTGTAAAAATCATAAGGCGTACCATCAGCGTTTTATGTGTAAATTCATAAGGGGTACCATCAGCGTTTTATGTGTACAAATCATAAGGGGTACCATCAGTGTTTTATGTGTAAAATGAAAAAGGGTAACATCAGCGTTTTATGTGTAAAATCATAAGGGGTACCATCAGCGTTTTATGTGTAAAAATCATAAGGGGTACCATCAGTGTTTTATGTGTAAAATCAAAAAGGGTAACATCAGCGTTTTATGTGTAAAAATCATAAGGGGTACCATCAGCGTTTTATGTGTAAAAATAATGAGGGGTACCATCAGCGTTTTATGTGTAAAAATCATAAGGGGTAACATTAGCGTTTTTTGTGTAGAATCATAAGGGGTAACATCAGCGTTTTATGTGTAAAAATCATAAGGGGTACCATCAGCGTTTTATGTGTAAAAATAATGAGGGGTACCATCAGCGTTTTATGTGTAAAAATCATAAGGGGTAACATCAGCGTTTTATGTGTAAAAATAATGAGGGGTACCATCAGCGTTTTATGTGTAAAAATAATGAGGGGTACCATCAGCGTTTTATGTGTAAAAATCATAAGGGGTAACATTAGCGTTTTTTGTGTAAAAATCATGAGGGGTACCATCAGCGTTTTATGTGTAAAATCATAAGGGGTACCATCAGCGTTTTATGTGTAAAATCATAAGCTGTAACATCAGCGTTTTATGTGTAAAAATTAAAAGGGGTACCATCAGCGTTTTATGTGTAAAATCATAAGTGGTACCATCAGCGTTTTATGTGAAAAATCATAAGCGGTAACATCAGCGTTTTATGTGTAAAATCAGAAGGGGTAACATCAGCGTTTTATATGTAAAATCATAAGGGGTAACATCAGCGTTTTATGTGTAAAGATCATAAGGGGTAACATCAGTGTTTTATGTGTAAAAATATAAGGGGTAACATCAGCGTTTTATGTGTAAAAATCATAAGGGGTAACATCAGCGTTTTATGTGTAAAGATCATAAGGGGTAACATCAGTGTTTTATGTGTAAAAATATAAGGGGTAACATCAGCATTTTATGTGTTAAATCATAAGGGGTACCATCAGCGTTTTATGTGTAAAATCATTAGGGGTACCATCAGCGTTTTATATGTAAAATCATAAGGGGTACCATCAGCGTTTTATGTGTAAAATCATAAGCGGTAACATCAGCATTTTATGTAAAACATTATAAGGGGTTACATCAGCGTTTTATGTGTAAAATCATGAGGGGTACCATCAGCTTTTCAGGTGTAAAATCATAAGGGGTAACATCAGCGTTTTATGTGTAAAAGTCATAAGGGACACCATCAGCGTTGTATGTGTAAAAATCATAAGGGGTAACTTCAGCGTTTTATGTGTAAAATCATAAGGGGTAACATCAGCATTTTTATGTGTAAAATCATAAGGGGTACCATCAGCGTTTTATGTGTAAAAATCATAAAGGGTACCATCAGCGTTTTATGTGTAAAATCATAAGGGATACCATCAGCGTTGTATGTGTAAAAATCATAAGGGGTAACTTCAGCGTTTTATGTGTAAAATCATAAGGGGTAACATCAGCATTTTTATTTGTAAAATCATAAGGGGTAACTTCAGCGTTTTATGTGTAAAATCATAAGGGGTAACATCAGCGTTTTATGTGTAAAATCATAAGGGGTACCATCAGCGTTTTATGTGTAAAAATCATAAGGGGTACCATCAGCATTTTATGTGTAAAATCATAAGGTGTACCATCAGCGTTTTATGTGTAAAAATCATAAAGGGTACCATCAGCATTTTATGTGTAAAATCATGAGGGGTAACATCAGCGTTTTATGTGTAAAATCATAAAGGGTAACATCAGCATTTTATGTGTAAAATCATAAGGGTTACCATCAGCGTTTTATGTGTAAAATCATAAAGGGTAACATCAGCATTTTATGTGTAAAATCATAAGGGGTACCATCAGCGTTTTATGTGTAAAATCATAAGGGGTCACATCAACGTTTTATGTGTAAAATCATAAGGGGTACCATCAGCGTTTTATGTGTAAAATCATAAGGGGTAACATCAGCGTTTTATGTGTAAAATCATGTAAAATCATAAGGGGTAACATCAGCGTTTTATGTGTAAAATCATAAGGGGTAACATCAGCGTTTTATGTGTAAAAATCATAAGGGGTAACATCAGCGTTTTATGTGTAAAGATCATAAGGGGTACCATCAGCGTTTTATGTGTAAAATCATAAGGGGTAACATCAGCATTTTATGTGTAAAAATCATAAGGGGTAACATCAGCGTTTTATGTGTAAAATCATAAGGGGTACCATCAGCGTTTTATGTGTAAAAATCATAAGGGGTAACATTAGCGTTTTATGTGTAAAAATCATAAGGGGTACCATCAGCGTTTTATGTGTAAAATCATAAGGGGTAACATCAGCGTTTTATGTGTAAAATCATAAGGGGTAACTTCAGCGTTTTATGTGTAAAATCATAAGGGGTAACATCAGCGTTTTATGTGTAAAAATCATAAGGGGTACCATCAGTGTTTTATGTGTAAAATCATAAGGGGTAACATCAGCGTTTTATGTGTAAAATCATAAGCTGTAACATCAGCGTTTTATGTGTAAAATCATAAGGGGTACCATCAGCGTTTTATGTGAAAAATCATAAGGGGTACCATCAGCGTTTTATGTGTAAGATCATAAGGGGTACCATCAGCGTTTTATGTGTAAAATCATAAGCTGTAACATCAGCGTTTTATGTGTAAAAATTAAAAGGGGTACCATCAGCGTTTTATGTGTAAAATCATAAGTGGTACCATCAGCGTTTTATGTGAAAAATCATAAGCGGTAACATCAGCGTTTTATGTGTAAAATCAGAAGGGGTAACATCAGCGTTTTATATGTAAAATCATAAGGGGTAACATCAGCGTTTTATGTGTAAAGATCATAAGGGGTAACATCAGTGTTTTATGTGTAAAAATATAAGGGGTAACATCAGCGTTTTATGTGTAAAAATCATAAGGGGTAACATCAGCGTTTTATGTGTAAAGATCATAAGGGGTAACATCAGTGTTTTATGTGTAAAAATATTAGGGGTAACATCAGCATTTTATGTGTTAAATCATAAGGGGTACCATCAGCGTTTTATGTGTAAAATCATTAGGGGTACCATCAGCGTTTTATATGTAAAATCATAAGGGGTACCATCAGCGTTTTATGTGTAAAATCATAAGCGGTAACATCAGCATTTTATGTAAAACATTATAAGGGGTTACATCAGCGTTTTATGTGTAAAATCATGAGGGGTACCATCAGCTTTTCAGGTGTAAAATCATAAGGGGTAACATCAGCGTTTTATGTGTAAAAGTCATAAGGGACACCATCAGCGTTGTATGTGTAAAAATCATAAGGGGTAACTTCAGCGTTTTATGTGTAAAATCATAAGGGGTAACATCAGCATTTTTATGTGTAAAATCATAAGGGGTACCATCAGCGTTTTATGTGTAAAAATCATAAAGGGTACCATCAGCGTTTTATGTGTAAAATCATAAGGGATACCATCAGCGTTGTATGTGTAAAAATCATAAGGGGTAACTTCAGCGTTTTATGTGTAAAATCATAAGGGGTAACATCAGCATTTTTATTTGTAAAATCATAAGGGGTAACTTCAGCGTTTTTTGTGTAAAATCATAAGGGGTAACATCAGCGTTTTATGTGTAAAATCATAAGGGGTACCATCAGCGTTTTATGTGTAAAAATCATAAGGGGTACCATCAGCATTTTATGTGTAAAATCATAAGGTGTACCATCAGCGTTTTATGTGTAAAAATCATAAAGGGTACCATCAGCATTTTATGTGTAAAATCATGAGGGGTAACATCAGCGTTTTATGTGTAAAATCATAAAGGGTAACATCAGCATTTTATGTGTAAAATCATAAGGGTTACCATCAGCGTTTTATGTGTAAAATCATAAAGGGTAACATCAGCATTTTATGTGTAAAATCATAAGGGTTACCATCAGCATTTTATGTGTAAAATCATGAGGGGTACCATCAGCGTTTTATGTGTAAAATCATATGGGGTACCATCAGCATTTATGTGTGAAATCATAAGGGGTACCATCAGCGTTTTATGTATAAAAATCATGAGGGGTACCATCAGCGTTTTATGTGTAAAAATCATAAGAGGTAACATCAGCGTTTTATGTGCAAAATCATAAGGGGTACCATCAGCGTTTTATTTGTAAAAATCATAAGGGGTAACATTAGCGTTTTATGTGTAAAAATCATGAGAGGTACCATCAGCGTTTTATGTGTAAAATCATAAGGGGTACCATCAGCGTTTTATGTGTAAAATCATGAGGGTTACCATCAGCGTTTTATGTGTAAAATCATAAGGGGTAACATCAGCGTTTTATGTGTAAAATCATAAGGGGTAACATCAGCGTTTTATGTGTAAAATCATGAGGGGTACCATCAGCTTTTCAGGTGTAAAATCATAAGGGGTAACATCAGCGTTTTATGTGTAAAATCATAAGGGGTAACATCAGCGTTTTATGTGTAAAATCATGAGGGGTACCATCAGCTTTTCAGGTGTAAAATCATAAGGGGTAACATCAGCGTTTAATGTGTAAAAGTCATAAGGGGTACCATCAGCGTTTTATGTGTAAAATCATAAGGGATACCATCAGCATTTATGTGTGAAATCATAAGGGGTACCATCAGCGTTTTATGTATAAAAATCATGAGGGGTACCATCAGCGTTTTATGTGTAAAAATCATAAGAGGTAACATCAGCGTTTTATGTGCAAAATCATAAGGGGTACCATCAGCGTTTTATGTGTAAAAATCATAAGGGGTAACATTAGCGTTTTATGTGTAAAAATCATGAGAGGTACCATCGGCGTTTTATGTGTAAAATCATAAGGGGTACCATCAGCGTTTTATGTGTAAAATCATGAGGGTTACCATCAGCGTTTTATGTGTAAAATCATAAGGGGTAACATCAGCGTTTTATGTGTAAAATCATAAGGGGTAACATCAGCGTTTTATGTGTAAAATCATGAGGGGTACCATCAGCTTTTCAGGTGTAAAATCATAAGGGGTAACATCAGCGTTTTATGTGTAAAATCATAAGGGGTAACATCAGCGTTTTATGTGTAAAATCATGAGGGGTACCATCAGCTTTTCAGGTGTAAAATCATAAGGGGTAACATCAGCGTTTAATGTGTAAAAGTCATAAGGGGTACCATCAGCGTTTTATGTGTAAAATCATAAGGGATACCATCAGCGTTGTATGTGTAAAAATCATAAGGGGTAACTTCAGCGTTTTATGTCTAAAATCATAAGGGGTAACATCAGCATTTTTATTTGTAAAATCATAAGGGGTAACATCAGCGTTTTATGTGTAAAATCATAAGGGGTAACATCAGCGTTTTATGTGTAAAATCATAAGGGGTACCATCAGCGTTTTATGTGTAAAAATCATAAGGGGTACCATCAGCATTTTATGTGTAAAATCATAAGGGGTACCATCAGCGTTTTATGTGTAAAAATCATAAAGGGTACCATCAGCGTTTTATGTGTAAAATCATAAAGGGTAACATCCACATTTTATGTGTAAAATCATAAGGGTTACCATCAGCGTTTTATGTGTAAATTCATAAAGGGTAACATCAGCATTTTATGTGTAAAATCATAAGGGTTACCATTAGCATTTTATGTGTAAAATCATGAGGGGTACCATCAGCGTTTTATGTGTAAAATCATATGGGGTACCATCAGCATTTATGTGTGAAATCATAAGGGGTACCATCAGCGTTTTATGTATAAAAATCATAAGGGGTACCATCAGCGTTTTATGTGTAAAATCATAAGGGGTAACATCAGCGTTTTATGTGTAAAATCATAAGGGGTAACATCAGCGTTATATGTTTTAAATCATAAGGGGTAACATCAGCGTTTTATGTGTAAAATCATAAGGGGTAACATCAGCGTTTTATGTGTAAAATCATAAGGGATACCATCAGCGTTTTTATGTTTAAAAATCATAAGGGGTACCATCAGCGTTTTATGTGTAAAAATCATAAGGGGTAACATCAGCGTTTTATGTGTAAAATCATAAGTGGTAACATCAGCTTTTTTATTTGTAAAATCATAAGGGGTAACATCAGCGTTTCATGTGTAAAATCATAAGGGGTACCATCAGCGTTTTAAGTATAAAATCATAAGGGGTAACATCAGCTTTTCATGTGTAAAATCATAAGGGGTAACATCAGCGTTTTATGTGTATAATCATAAGGGGTACCATCAGCGTTTTATGTGTAAAATCATAAGCGGTAACATCAGCGTTTTATGTGTAAAAATCATAAGGGGTACCATCAGCGTTTTATGTGTAAAATCATAAGCGGTAACATCAGCGTTTTATGTGTAAAATCATAAGCGGTAACATCAGCGTTTTATGTGTAAAAATCATAAGGGGTACCATCAGCGTTTTATGTGTAAAATCATAAGGGGTACCATCAGCGTTTTATGTGTAAAATCATAAGGGGTCACATCAACGTTTTATGTGTAAAATCATAAGGGGTACCATCAGCGTTTTATGTGTAAAATCATAAGGGGTAACATCAGCGTTTTATGTGTAAAATCATGTAAAATCATAAGGGGTAACATCAGCGTTTTATGTGTAAAATCATAAGGGGTAACATCAGCGTTTTATGTGTAAAAATCATAAGGGGTAACATCAGCGTTTTATGTGTAAAGATCATAAGGGGTACCATCAGCGTTTTATGTGTAAAATCATAAGGGGTAACATCAGCATTTTATGTGTAAAAATCATAAGGGGTAACATCAGCGTTTTATGTGTAAAATCATAAGGGGTACCATCAGCGTTTTATGTGTAAAAATCATAAGGGGTAACATTAGCGTTTTATGTGTAAAAATCATAAGGGGTACCATCAGCGTTTTATGTGTAAAATCATAAGGGGTAACATCAGCGTTTTATGTGTAAAATCATAAGGGGTAACTTCAGCGTTTTATGTGTAAAATCATAAGGGGTAACATCAGCGTTTTATGTGTAAAAATCATAAGGGGTACCATCAGCGTTTTATGTGTAAAATCATAAGGGGTAACATCAGCGTTTTATGTGTAAAATCATAAGCTGTAACATCAGCGTTTTATGTGTAAAAATCATAAGGGGTACCATCAGCGTTTTATGTGTAAAATCATAAGGGGTACCATCAGCGTTTTATGTGTAAAATCATAAGGGGTAACTTCAGCGTTTTATGTGTAAAATCATAAGGGGTAACATCAGCGTTTTATGTGTAAAAATCATAAGGGGTACCATCAGTGTTTTATGTGTAAAATCATAAGGGGTAAAATCAGCGTTTTATGTGTAAAATCATAAGCTGTAACATCAGCGTTTTATGTGTAAAAATCATAAGGGGTACCATCAGCGTTTTATGTGTAAAATCATAAGGGGTACCATCAGCGTTTTATGTGAAAAATCATAAGGGGTACCATCAGCGTTTTATGTGTAAAATCATAAGGGGTACCATCAGCGTTTTATGTGTAAAATCATAAGCTGTAACATCAGCGTTTTATGTGTAAAAATTAAAAGGGGTACCATCAGCGTTTTATGTGTAAAATCATAAGTGGTACCATCAGCGTTTTATGTGAAAAATCATAAGCGGTAACATCAGCGTTTTATGTGTAAAATCAGAAGGGGTAACATCAGCGTTTTATATGTAAAATCATAAGGGGTAACATCAGCGTTTTATGTGTAAAGATCATAAGGGGTAACATCAGTGTTTTATGTGTAAAAATATAAGGGGTAACATCAGCGTTTTATGTGTAAAAATCATAAGGGGTAACATCAGCGTTTTATGTGTAAAGATCATAAGGGGTAACATCAGTGTTTTATGTGTAAAAATATAAGGGGTAACATCAGCATTTTATGTGTTAAATCATAAGGGGTACCATCAGCGTTTTATGTGTAAAATCATTAGGGGTACCATCAGCGTTTTATATGTAAAATCATAAGGGGTACCATCAGCGTTTTATGTGTAAAATCATATGGGGTGCCATCAGCATTTTTTAGTGTAAAATCATAAGGGGTAACATCAGCGTTTTATGTGTAAAATCATAAGGGGTAACATCAGCGTTTTATGTGTAAAATCATAAGGGGTACCATCAGCGTTTTATGTGTAAAATCATAATGGGTAACATCAGCGTTTTATGTGTAAAATCATAAGGGGTAACATCAGCGTTTTATGTGTAAAATCATAAGGGGTAACATCAGCGTGATATGTTTAAAATCATAAGGGGTAACATCAGCGTTTAATGTGTAAAATCATAAGGGATACCATCAGCGTTTTTATGTTTAAAAATCATAAGGGGTACCATCAGCGTTTTATGTGTAAAAATCATAAGGGGTAACATCAGCGTTTTATGTGTAAAATCATAAGGGGTAACATCAGCGTTTTATGTGTAAAATCATAAGGGATACCATCAGCGTTTTTATGTTTAAAAATCATAAGGGGTACCATCAGCGTTTTATGTGTAAAATCATAAGGGGTACCATCAGCATTTTATGTGTAAAATCATAAGGGATACCATCAGCGTTTTTATGTTTAAAAATCATAAGGGGTACCATCAGCGTTTTATGTGTAAAAATCATAAGGGGTAACATCAGCGTTTTATGTGTAAAATCATAAGGGGTAACATCAGCGTTTTATGTGTAAAATTATGTAAAATCATAAGGGGTAACATCAGCGTTTTATGTGTAAAATCATAAGGGGTAACATCAGCGTTTTATGTGTAAAAATCATAAGGGGTAACATCAGCGTTTTATGTGTAAAGATCATAAGGGGTACCATCAGCGTTTTATGTGTAAAATCATAAGGGGTAACATCAGCATTTTATGTGTAAAAATCATAAGGGGTAACATCAGCGTTTTATGTGTAAAATCATAAGGGGTACCATCAGCGTTTTATGTGTAAAATCATAAGGGGTAACATCAACGTTTTATGTGTAAAATCATGAGGGGTACCATCAGCTTTTCAGGTGTAAAATCATAAGGGGTAACATCAGCGTTTTATGTGTAAAATCATAAGGGGTACCATCAGCGTTTTATGTGTAAAATCATAAGGGGTAACATCAGCGTTTTATGTGCAAAATTATAAGGGGTAACATCAGCGTTTTATGTGCAAAATCATAAGGGGTACCATCAGCGTTTTATGTGTAAAAATCATAAGGGGTAACATTAGCGTTTTATGTGTAAAAATCATGAGGGGTACCATCGGCGTTTTATGTGTAAAATCATAAGGGGTACCATCAGCGTTTTATGTGTAAAATCATGAGGGTTACCATCAGCGTTTTATGTGTAAAATCATAAGGGGTAACATCAGCGTTTTATGTGTAAAATCATGAGGGGTACCATCAGCGTTTTATGTGTAAAATCATGAGGGTTACCATCAGCGTTTTATGTATAAAATCATAAGGGGTACCATCAGCGTTTTATTTGTAAAATCATAAGCCGTAACATCAGCGTTTTATGTAAAAAATTATAAGGGGTTACATCAGCGTTTTATGTGTAAAATCATGAGGGGTACCATCAGCTTTTCAGGTGTAAAATTATAAGGGGTACCATCAGCGTTTTATGTGTAAAAATCATAAGGGGTACCATCAGCGTTTTATGTGTAAAAATCATAAGGGGTAACATTAGCGTTTTTTGTGTAAAAATCATGAGGGGTACCATCAGCGTTTTATGTGCAAAATCATAAGGGGTACCATCAGCGTTTTATGTGTAAAAATCATAAGGGGTAACATTAGCGTTTTTTGTGTAAAAATCATGAGGGGTACCATCAGCGTTTTATGTGCAAAATCATAAGGGGTACCATCAGCGTTTTATGTGTAAAAATCATAAGGGGTAACATTAGCGTTTTTTGTGTAAAAATCATGAGGGGTACCATCAGCGTTTTATGTGTAAAAATCATGAGGGGTACCATCAGCGTTTTATGTGTAAAAATCATGAGGGGTACCATCAGCGTTTTATGTGTAAAAATCATGAGGGGTACCATCAGCGTTTTATGTGTAAAAATCATGAGGGTTACCATCACCGTTTTATGTGTAAAATCATGACGCTTACCATCAGCGTTTTATGTGTAAAATCATAAGGGGTAACATCAGCGTTTTATGTGTAAAAATCATGAGGGGTACCATCAGCGTTTTATGTGTAAAAATCATGAGGGGTACCATCAGCGTTTTATGTGTAAAAATCATGAGGGTTACCATCACCGTTTTATGTGTAAAATCATGACGGTTACCATCAGCGTTTTATGTGTAAAATCATAAGGGGTAACATCAGCGTTTTATGTGTAAAATCATGAGGGGTACCATCAGCTTTTCAGGTGTAAAATCATAAGGGGTAACATCAGCGTTTTATGTGTAAAATCATAAGGGGTACCATCAGCGTTTTATGTGTAAAATCATAAGGGGTAACATCAGCGTTTTATGTGCAAAATTATAAGGGGTAACATCAGCGTTTTATGTGCAAAATCATAAGGGGTACCATCAGCGTTTTATGTGTAAAATCATTAGGGGTACCATCAGCATTTTATATGTAAAATCATAAGGGGTACCATCAGCGTTTTATGTGTAAAATCATATGGGGTGCCATCAGCATTTTTTAGTGTAAAATCATAAGGGGTAACATCAGCGTTTTATGTGTAAAATCATAAGGGGTACCATCAGCGTTTTATGTGTAAAATGATAAGGGGTAACATCAGCGTTTTATGTGTAAAATCATAGGGGGTAACATCAGCGTTTTATGTGTAAAAATCATAAGGGGTAACATCAGCGTTTTATGTGTAAAGATCATAAGGGGTACCATCAGCGTTTTATGTGTAAAATCATAAGGGGTAACATCAGCATTTTATGTGTAAAAATCATAAGGGGTAACATCAGCGTTTTATGTGTAAAATCATAAGGGGTACCATCAGCGTTTTATGTGTAAAATCATAAGGGGTAACATCAGCGTTTTATGTGTAAAATCATAAGGGGTAACTTCAGCGTTTTATGTGTAAAATCATAAGGGGTAACATCAGCGTTTTATGTGTAAAAATCATAAGGGGTACCATCAGTGTTTTATGTGTAAAATCATAAGGGGTAACATCAGCGTTTTATGTGTAAAAATCATAAGGGGTACCATCAGCGTTTTATGTGAAAAATCATAAGCGGTAACATCAGCGTTTTATGTGTAAAATCATAAGCTGTAACATCAGCGTTTTATGTGTAAAAATCATAAGGGGTACCATCAGCGTTTTATGTGTAAAATCATAAGGGGTACCATCAGCGTTTTATGTGAAAAATCATAAGGGGTACCATCAGCGTTTTATGTGTAAAATCATAAGGGGTACCATCAGCGTTTTATGTGTAAAATCATAAGCTGTAACATCAGCGTTTTATGTGTAAAAATCATAAGGGGTAACATCAGCGTTTTATGTGTAAAATCATAAGGGGTACCATCAGCGTTTTATGTGAAAAATCATAAGCGGTAACATCAGCGTTTTATGTGTAAAATCAGAAGGGGTAACATAAGCGTTTTATATGTAAAATCATAAGGGGTAACATCAGCGTTTTATGTGTAAAGATCATAAGGGGTAACATCAGTGTTTTATGTGTAAAAATATAAGGGGTAACATCAGCGTTTTTCTGTGTAAAAATCATAAGGGGTAACATCAGCGTTTTATGTGTAAAGATCATAAGGGGTAACATCAGTGTTTTATGTGTAAAAATATAAGGGGTAACATCAGCATTTTATGTGTTAAATCATTAGGGGTACCATCAGCGTTTTATGTGTAAAATCATTAGGGGTACCATCAGCGTTTTATGTGTAAAATCATAAGGGGTAACATCAGCGTTTTATGTGTAAAGATCATAAGGGGTAACATCAGCGTTTTATGTGTAAAAATCATAAGGGGTAACATCAGCGTTTTATGTGTAAAGATCATAAGGGGTAACATCAGTGTTTTATGTGTAAAAATATAAGGGGTAACATCAGCGTTTTATGTGTAAAAATCATAAGGGGTAACATCAGCGTTTTATGTGAAAAATCATAAGGGGTAACATCAGTGTTTTATGTGTAAAAATATAAGGGGTAACATCAGCATTTTATGTGTTAAATCATAAGGGGTACCATCAGCGTTTATGTGTAAAATCATAAGGGGTAACATCAGCGTTTTATGTGTAAAATCATAAGGGGTAACATCAGCGTTTTATGTGTAAAAATCATAAGGGGTAACGTAAGCGTTTTATGTGTAAAATCATAAGGGGTAACATCAGCGTTTTATGTGTAAAATCATAAGGGGTACCGTCAGCGTTTTGTGTGTAAAATCATAAGGGGTACCATCAGCGTTTTATGTGAAAAATCATAAGGGGTAACATCAGTGTTTTATGTGTAAAAATATAAGGGGTAACATCAGCATTTTATGTGTTAAATCATAAGGGGTACCATCAGCGTTTATGTGTAAAATCATAAGGGGTACCATCAGCGTTTTATGTGTAAAATCATAAGGGGTAACATCAGCGTTTTATGTGTAAAATCATAAGGGGTAACATCAGCGTTTTATGTGTAAAAATCATAAGGGGTAACGTAAGCGTTTTATGTGTAAAATCATAAGGGGTAACATCAGCGTTTTATGTGTAAAATCATAAGGGGTACCGTCAGCGTTTTGTGTGTAAAAATCATAAGGGGTAACATTAGCGTTTTATGTGTAAAAATCATAAGGGGTAACATCAGCATTTTATGTGTAAAATCATAAGGGGTAACATCAGCGTTTTATGTGTAAAATCATAAGGGGTACCATCAGTGTTTTATGTGTAAAATCAAAAAGGGTAACATCAGCATTTTATGTGTAAAAATCATAAGGGGTAACTTCAGCGTTTTATGTGTAAAAATCATGAGGGGTACCATCAGCGTTTTATGTGTAAAATCATAAGGGGTAACATGAGCGTTTTATGTGTAAAAATCATAAGGGGTAACATCAGCGTTTTATGTGTAAAATCATAAGCTGTAACATCAGCGTTTTATGTGTAAAAATCATAAGGGGTACCATCAGTGTTTTATGTGTAAAATCAAAAAGGGTAACATCAGCGTTTTATGTGTAAAAATCATAAGGGGTACCATCAGCGTTTTATGTGTAAAAATAATGAGGGGTACCATCAGCGTTTATGTGTAAAAATCATAAGGGGTAACATTAGCGTTTTATGTGTAAAAATCATGAGGGGTACCATCAGCGTTTTATGTGTAAAAATCATAAGGGGTACCATCAGCGTTTTATGTGTAAAAATCATAAGGGGTAACATTAGCGTTTTATGTGTAAAAATCATGAGGGGTACCATCAGCGTTTTATATGTAAAATCATAAGGGGTAACATGAGCGTTTTATGTGTAAAGATCATAAGGGGTAACATCAGTGTTTTATGTGTAAAAATATAAGGGGTAACATCAGCGTTTTTCTGTGTAAAAATCATAAGGGGTAACATCAGCGTTTTATGTGTAAAGATCATAAGGGGTAACATCAGTGTTTTATGTGTAAAAATATAAGGGGTAACATCAGCATTTTATGTGTTAAATCATTAGGGGTACCATCAGCGTTTTATGTGTAAAAATATAAGGGGTAACATCAGCATTTTATGTGTTAAATCATAAGGGGTAACATCAGCGTTTTATGTGTAAAATCATAAGGGGTACCATCAGCGTTTTATGTGTAAAATGATAAGGGGTAACATCAGCGTTTTATGTGTAAAATCATAAGGGGTACCATCAGCGTTTTATGTGTAAAATCATATGGGGTGCCATCAGCATTTTTTAGTGTAAAATCATAAGGGGTAACATCAGCGTTTTATGTGTAAAATCATAAGGGGTACCATCAGCGTTTTATGTGTAAAAATCATAAGGGTAACATCAGCGTTTTATGTGTAAAATCATAAGGGGTACCATCAGCATTTTATATGTAAAATCATAAGGGGTAACATCAGCGTTTTATGTGTAAAAGTCATAAGGGGTACCATCAGCGTTTTACGTGTAAAATCATAAGGGGTAACTTCAGCGTTTTATGTGTAGAATCATAAGGGGTAACATCAGCATTTTTATTTGTAAAATCATAAGGGGTAACATCAGCGTTTTATGTGTAAAATCATAAGGGGTAACATCAGCGTTTTATGTGTAAAATCATAAGGGGTACCATCAGCGTTTTCTGTGTAAAAATCATAAGGGGTACCATCAGCATTTTATGTGTAAAATCATAAGGTGTACCATCAGCGTTTTATGTGTAAAAATCATAAAGGGTACCATCAGCATTTTATGTGTAAAATCATGAGGGGTAACATCAGCGTTTTATGTGTAAAATCATAAAGGGTAACATCAGCGTTTTATGTGTAAAATCATAAGGGTTACCATCAGCGTTTTATGTGTAAAATCATAAAGGGTAACATCAGCATTTTATGTGTAAAATCATAAGGGTTACCATCAGCATTTTATGTGTAAAATCATGAGGGGTACCATCAGCGTTTTATGTGTAAAATCATATGGGGTACCATCAGCATTTATGTGTGAAATCATAAGGGGTACCATCAGCGTTTTATGTATAAAAATCATGAGGGGTACCATCAGCGTTTTATGTGTAAAAATCATAAGAGGTAACATCAGCGTTTTATGTGTAAAAATCATAAGGGGTAACATTAGCGTTTTATGTGTAAAAATCATGAGGGGTACCATCAGCGTTTTATGTGTAAAATCATAAGGGGTAACATGAGCGTTTTATGTGTAAAATCATAAGGGGTAACATCAGCGTTTTATGTATAAAAATCATGAGGGGTACCATCAGCGTTTTATGTGTAAAAATCATAAGAGGTAACATCAGCGTTTTATGTGTAAAAATCATAAGGGGTAACATTAGCGTTTTATGTGTAAAAATCATGAGGGGTACCATCAGCGTTTTATGTGTAAAAATCATAAGGGGTACCATCAGTGTTTTATGTGTAAAATCATAAGGGGTAACATCAGCGTTTTATGTGTAAAATCATAAGGGGTACCATCAGCGTTTTATGTGTAAAATCATAAGGGGTAACATCAGGGTTTTATGTGTAAAATCATAAGGGGTACCATCAGCGTTTTATGTGTAAAATCATAAGGGGTACCGTCAGCGTTTTATGTGTAAAAATCATAAGGGGTAACATCAGCGTTTTATGTGTAAAATCATAAGGGGTACCGTCAGCGTTTTTATGTGTAAAAATCATAAGGGGTAACATTAGCGTTTTATGTGTAAAAATCATAAGGGGTACCATCAGCATTTTATGTGTAAAATCATAAGGGGTACCATCAGCGTTTTATGTGTAAAAATCATAAGGGGTAACATTAGCGTTTTATGTGTAAAAATCATGAGGGGTACCATCAGCGTTTTATGTGTAAAATCATAAGGGGTAACATCAGGGTTTTATGTGTAAAAATCATAAGGGGTAACGTCAGCGTTTTATGTGTAAAATCATAAGGGGTAACATCAGCGTTTTATGTGTAAAAATCATAAGGGGTAACATCAGCGTTTTATGTGTAAAATCATAAGGGGTACCGTCAGCGTTTTATGTGTAAAAATCATAAGGGGTAACATTAGCGTTTTATGTGTAAAAATCATAAGGGGTAACATCAGCGTTTTATGTGTAAAATCATGAGGGGTAACATCAGCGTTTTATGTGTAAAAATCATAAGGGGTACCATCAGCGTTTTATGTGTAAAATCATAAGGGGTAACATCAGCGTTTTATGTGTAAAAATCATAAGGGGTAACATCAGCGTTTTATGTGTAAAATCATAAGGGGTACCGTCAGCGTTTTATGTGTAAAAATCATAAGGGGTAACATTAGCGTTTTATGTGTAAAAATCATAAGGGGTACCATCAGCATTTTATGTGTAAAATCATAAGGGGTACCATCACCGTTTTATGTGTAAAATCATATGGGTTACCATCAACATTTATGTGTAAAATCATAAGGGGTACCATCAGCGTTTTATGTATAAAAATCATAAGGGGTACCATCAGCGTTTTATGTGTAAAAATCATAAGGGGTACCATCAGCGTTTTATGTGTAAAATCATAAAGGGTAACATCAGCATTTTATGTGTAAAATCATAAGGGGTAACATCAGCGTTTTATGTGTAAAATCATAAGGGGTACCATCAGCGTTTTCTGTGTAAAAATCATAAGGGGTACCATCAGCATTTTATGTGTAAAATCATAAGGTGTACCATCAGCGTTTTATGTGTAAAAATCATAAAGGGTACCATCAGCATTTTATGTGTAAAATCATGAGGGGTAACATCAGCGTTTTATGTGTAAAATCATAAAGGGTAACATCAGCGTTTTATGTGTAAAATCATAAGGGTTACCATCAGCGTTTTATGTGTAAAATCATAAAGGGTAACATCAGCATTTTATGTGTAAAATCATAAGGGTTACCATCAGCATTTTATGTGTAAAATCATGAGGGGTACCATCAGCGTTTTATGTGTAAAATCATATGGGGTACCATCAGCATTTATGTGTGAAATCATAAGGGGTACCATCAGCGTTTTATGTATAAAAATCATGAGGGGTACCATCAGCGTTTTATGTGTAAAAATCATAAGAGGTAACATCAGCGTTTTATGTGTAAAAATCATAAGGGGTAACATTAGCGTTTTATGTGTAAAAATCATGAGGGGTACCATCAGCGTTTTATGTGTAAAATCATAAGGGATACCATCAGCGTTGTATGTGTAAAAATCATAAGGGGTAACTTCAGCGTTTTATGTCTAAAATCATAAGGGGTAACATCAGCATTTTTATTTGTAAAATCATAAGGGGTAACATCAGCGTTTTATGTGTAAAATCATAAGGGGTAACATCAGCGTTTTATGTGTAAAATCATAAGGGGTACCATCAGCGTTTTATGTGTAAAAATCATAAGGGGTACCATCAGCATTTTATGTGTAAAATCATAAGGGGTACCATCAGCGTTTTATGTGTAAAAATCATAAAGGGTACCATCAGCGTTTTATGTGTAAAATCATAAAGGGTAACATCAGCATTTTATGTGTAAAATCATAAGGGTTACCATCAGCGTTTTATGTGTAAAATCATAAAGGGTAACATCAGCATTTTATGTGTAAAATCATAAGGGTTACCATTAGCATTTTATGTGTAAAATCATGAGGGGTACCATCAGCGTTTTATGTGTAAAATCATATGGGGTACCATCAGCATTTATGTGTGAAATCATAAGGGGTACCATCAGCGTTTTATGTGTAAAATCATAAGGGGTACCGTCAGCGTTTTTATGTGTAAAAATCATAAGGGGTAACATTGGCGTTTTATGTGTAAAAATCATAAGGGGTACCATCAGCATTTTATGTGTAAAATCATAAGGGGTACCATCAGCGTTTTATGTGTAAAAATCATAAGGGGTAACATTAGCGTTTTATGTGTAAAAATCATGAGGGGTACCATCAGCGTTTTATGTGTAAAATCATAAGGGGTAACATCAGGGTTTTATGTGTAAAAATCATAAGGGGTAACGTCAGCGTTTTATGTGTAAAATCATAAGGGGTAACATCAGCGTTTTATGTGTAAAAATCATAAGGGGTAACATCAGCGTTTTATGTGTAAAATCATAAGGGGTACCGTCAGCGTTTTATGTGTAAAAATCATAAGGGGTAACATTAGCGTTTTATGTGTAAAAATCATAAGGGGTAACATCAGCGTTTTATGTGTAAAATCATGAGGGGTAACATCAGCGTTTTATGTGTAAAAATCATAAGGGGTACCATCAGCGTTTTATGTGTAAAATCATAAGGGGTAACATCAGCGTTTTATGTGTAAAAATCATAAGGGGTAACATCAGCGTTTTATGTGTAAAATCATAAGGGGTACCGTCAGCGTTTTATGTGTAAAAATCATAAGGGGTAACATTAGCGTTTTATGTGTAAAAATCATAAGGGGTACCATCAGCATTTTATGTGTAAAATCATAAGGGGTACCATCACCGTTTTATGTGTAAAATCATATGGGTTACCATCAACATTTATGTGTAAAATCATAAGGGGTACCATCAGCGTTTTATGTATAAAAATCATAAGGGGTACCATCAGCGTTTTATGTGTAAAAATCATAAGGGGTACCATCAGCGTTTTATGTGTAAAATCATAAAGGGTAACATCAGCATTTTATGTGTAAAATCATAAGGGGTAACATCAGCGTTTTATGTGTAAAATCATAAGGGGTACCATCAGCGTTTTATGTGTAAAAATCATAAGGGGTAACGTCCGCGTTTTATGTGTAAAAATCAAAAGGCGTACCATCAGCGTTTTATGTGTAAATTCATAAGGGGTACCATCAGCGTTTTATGTGTACAAATCATAAGGGGTACCATCAGTGTTTTATGTGTAAAATGAAAAAGGGTAACATCAGCGTTTTATGTGTAAAATCATAAGGGGTACCATCAGCGTTTTATGTGTAAAAATCATAAGGGGTACCATCAGTGTTTTATGTGTAAAATCAAAAAGGGTAACATCAGCGTTTTATGTGTAAAAATCATAAGGGGTAACATCAGCGTTTTATGTGTAAAAATAATGAGGGGTACCATCAGCGTTTTATGTGTAAAAATAATGAGGGGTACCATCAGCGTTTTATGTGTAAAAATCATAAGGGGTAACATTAGCGTTTTTTGTGTAAAAATCATGAGGGGTACCATCAGCGTTTTATGTGTAAAATCATAAGGGGTACCATCAGCGTTTTATGTGTAAAATCATAAGCTGTAACATCAGCGTTTTATGTGTAAAAATTAAAAGGGGTACCATCAGCGTTTTATGTGTAAAATCATAAGTGGTACCATCAGCGTTTTATGTGAAAAATCATAAGCGGTAACATCAGCGTTTTATGTGTAAAATCAGAAGGGGTAACATCAGCGTTTTATATGTAAAATCATAAGGGGTAACATCAGCGTTTTATGTGTAAAGATCATAAGGGGTAACATCAGTGTTTTATGTGTAAAAATATAAGGGGTAACATCAGCGTTTTATGTGTAAAAATCATAAGGGGTAACATCAGCGTTTTATGTGTAAAGATCATAAGGGGTAACATCAGTGTTTTATGTGTAAAAATATAAGGGGTAACATCAGCATTTTATGTGTTAAATCATAAGGGGTACCATCAGCGTTTTATGTGTAAAATCATTAGGGGTACCATCAGCGTTTTATATGTAAAATCATAAGGGGTACCATCAGCGTTTTATGTGTAAAATCATAAGCGGTAACATCAGCATTTTATGTAAAACATTATAAGGGGTTACATCAGCGTTTTATGTGTAAAATCATGAGGGGTACCATCAGCTTTTCAGGTGTAAAATCATAAGGGGTAACATCAGCGTTTTATGTGTAAAAGTCATAAGGGACACCATCAGCGTTGTATGTGTAAAAATCATAAGGGGTAACTTCAGCGTTTTATGTGTAAAATCATAAGGGGTAACATCAGCATTTTTATGTGTAAAATCATAAGGGGTACCATCAGCGTTTTATGTGTAAAAATCATAAAGGGTACCATCAGCGTTTTATGTGTAAAATCATAAGGGATACCATCAGCGTTGTATGTGTAAAAATCATAAGGGGTAACTTCAGCGTTTTATGTGTAAAATCATAAGGGGTAACATCAGCATTTTTATTTGTAAAATCATAAGGGGTAACTTCAGCGTTTTATGTGTAAAATCATAAGGGGTAACATCAGCGTTTTATGTGTAAAATCATAAGGGGTACCATCAGCGTTTTATGTGTAAAAATCATAAGGGGTACCATCAGCATTTTATGTGTAAAATCATAAGGTGTACCATCAGCGTTTTATGTGTAAAAATCATAAAGGGTACCATCAGCATTTTATGTGTAAAATCATGAGGGGTAACATCAGCGTTTTATGTGTAAAATCATAAAGGGTAACATCAGCATTTTATGTGTAAAATCATAAGGGTTACCATCAGCGTTTTATGTGTAAAATCATAAAGGGTAACATCAGCATTTTATGTGTAAAATCATAAGGGTTACCATCAGCATTTTATGTGTAAAATCATGAGGGGTACCATCAGCGTTTTATGTGTAAAATCATATGGGGTACCATCAGCATTTATGTGTGAAATCATAAGGGGTACCATCAGCGTTTTATGTATAAAAATCATGAGGGGTACCATCAGCGTTTTATGTGTAAAAATCATAAGAGGTAACATCAGCGTTTTATGTGCAAAATCATAAGGGGTACCATCAGCGTTTTATGTGTAAAAATCATAAGGGGTAACATTAGCGTTTTATGTGTAAAAATCATGAGAGGTACCATCGGCGTTTTATGTGTAAAATCATAAGGGGTACCATCAGCGTTTTATGTGTAAAATCATGAGGGTTACCATCAGCGTTTTATGTGTAAAATCATAAGGGGTAACATCAGCGTTTTATGTGTAAAATCATAAGGGGTAACATCAGCGTTTTATGTGTAAAATCATGAGGGGTACCATCAGCTTTTCAGGTGTAAAATCATAAGGGGTAACATCAGCGTTTTATGTGTAAAATCATAAGGGGTAACATCAGCGTTTTATGTGTAAAATCATGAGGGGTACCATCAGCTTTTCAGGTGTAAAATCATAAGGGGTAACATCAGCGTTTAATGTGTAAAAGTCATAAGGGGTACCATCAGCGTTTTATGTGTAAAATCATAAGGGATACCATCAGCGTTGTATGTGTAAAAATCATAAGGGGTAACTTCAGCGTTTTATGTCTAAAATCATAAGGGGTAACATCAGCATTTTTATTTGTAAAATCATAAGGGGTAACATCAGCGTTTTATGTGTAAAATCATAAGGGGTAACATCAGCGTTTTATGTGTAAAATCATAAGGGGTACCATCAGCGTTTTATGTGTAAAAATCATAAGGGGTACCATCAGCATTTTATGTGTAAAATCATAAGGGGTACCATCAGCGTTTTATGTGTAAAAATCATAAAGGGTACCATCAGCGTTTTATGTGTAAAATCATAAAGGGTAACATCAGCATTTTATGTGTAAAATCATAAGGGTTACCATCAGCGTTTTATGTGTAAAATCATAAAGGGTAACATCAGCATTTTATGTGTAAAATCATAAGGGTTACCATTAGCATTTTATGTGTAAAATCATGAGGGGTACCATCAGCGTTTTATGTGTAAAATCATATGGGGTACCATCAGCATTTATGTGTGAAATCATAAGGGGTACCATCAGCGTTTTATGTATAAAAATCATAAGGGGTACCATCAGCGTTTTATGTGTAAAATCATAAGGGGTAACATCAGCGTTTTATGTGTAAAATCATAAGGGGTAACATCAGCGTTATATGTTTTAAATCATAAGGGGTAACATCAGCGTTTTATGTGTAAAATCATAAGGGGTAACATCAGCGTTTAATGTGTAAAAATCATTAGGGGTACCATCAGCGTTTTATGTGTAAAATCATAAGGGATACCATCAGCGTTTTTATGTTTAAAAATCATAAGGGGTACCATCAGCGTTTTATGTGTAAAAATCATAAGGGGTAACATCAGCGTTTTATGTGTAAAATCATAAGTGGTAACATCAGCTTTTTTATTTGTAAAATCATAAGGGGTAACATCAGCGTTTCATGTGTAAAATCATAAGGGGTACCATCAGCGTTTTAAGTATAAAATCATAAGGGGTAACATCAGCTTTTCATGTGTAAAATCATAAGAGGTAACATCAGCGTTATATGTGTATAATCATAAGGGGTACCATCAGCGTTTTATGTGTAAAATCATAAGCGGTAACATCAGCGTTTTATGTGTAAAAATCATAAGGGGTACCATCAGCGTTTTATGTGTAAAATCATAAGCGGTAACATCAGCGTTTTATGTGTAAAATCATAAGCGGTAACATCAGCGTTTTATGTGTAAAAATCATAAGGGGTACCATCAGCGTTTTATGTGTAAAATCATAAGGGGTACCATCAGCGTTTTATGTGTAAAATCATAAGGGGTCACATCAACGTTTTATGTGTAAAATCATAAGGGGTACCATCAGCGTTTTATGTGTAAAATCATAAGGGGTAACATCAGCGTTTTATGTGTAAAATCATGTAAAATCATAAGGGGTAACATCAGCGTTTTATGTGTAAAATCATAAGGGGTAACATCAGCGTTTTATGTGTAAAAATCATAAGGGGTAACATCAGCGTTTTATGTGTAAAGATCATAAGGGGTACCATCAGCGTTTTGTGTGTAAAATCATAAGGGGTAACATCAGCATTTTATGTGTAAAAATCATAAGGGGTAACATCAGCGTTTTATGTGTAAAATCATAAGGGGTACCATCAGCGTTTTATGTGTAAAAATCATAAGGGGTAACATTAGCGTTTTATGTGTAAAAATCATAAGGGGTACCATCAGCGTTTTATGTGTAAAATCATAAGGGGTAACATCAGCGTTTTATGTGTAAAATCATAAGGGGTAACTTCAGCGAAAATCATAAGGGGTAACATCAGCGTTTCATGTGTAAAATCATAAGGGGTACCATCAGCGTTTTAAGTATAAAATCATAAGGGGTAACATCAGCTTTTCATGTGTAAAATCATAAGGGGTAACATCAGCGTTTTATGTGTATAATCATAAGGGGTACCATCAGCGTTTTATGTGTAAAATCATAAGCGGTAACATCAGCGTTTTATGTGTAAAAATCATAAGGGGTACCATCAGCGTTTTATGTGTAAAATCATAAGCGGTAACATCAGCGTTTTATGTGTAAAATCATAAGCGGTAACATCAGCGTTTTATGTGTAAAAATCATAAGGGGTACCATCAGCGTTTTATGTGTAAAATCATAAGGGGTACCATCAGCGTTTTATGTGTAAAATCATAAGGGGTCACATCAACGTTTTATGTGTAAAATCATAAGGGGTACCATCAGCGTTTTATGTGTAAAATCATAAGGGGTAACATCAGCGTTTTATGTGTAAAATCATGTAAAATCATAAGGGGTAACATCAGCGTTTTATGTGTAAAATCATAAGGGGTAACATCAGCGTTTTATGTGTAAAAATCATAAGGGGTAACATCAGCGTTTTATGTGTAAAGATCATAAGGGGTACCATCAGCGTTTTATGTGTAAAATCATAAGGGGTAACATCAGCATTTTATGTGTAAAAATCATAAGGGGTAACATCAGCGTTTTATGTGTAAAATCATAAGGGGTACCATCAGCGTTTTATGTGTAAAAATCATAAGGGGTAACATTAGCGTTTTATGTGTAAAAATCATAAGGGGTACCATCAGCGTTTTATGTGTAAAATCATAAGGGGTAACATCAGCGTTTTATGTGTAAAATCATAAGGGGTAACTTCAGCGTTTTATGTGTAAAATCATAAGGGGTAACATCAGCGTTTTATGTGTAAAAATCATAAGGGGTACCATCAGTGTTTTATGTGTAAAAATCATAAAGGGTACCATCAGCGTTTTATGTGTAAAATCATAAAGGGTAACATCAGCATTTTATGTGTAAAATCATAAGGGTTACCATCAGCGTTTTATGTGTAAAATCATAAAGGGTAACATCAGCATTTTATGTGTAAAATCATAAGGGTTACCATTAGCATTTTATGTGTAAAATCATGAGGGGTACCATCAGCGTTTTATGTGTAAAATCATATGGGGTACCATCAGCATTTATGTGTGAAATCATAAGGGGTACCATCAGCGTTTTATGTATAAAAATCATAAGGGGTACCATCAGCGTTTTATGTGTAAAATCATAAGGGGTAACATCAGCGTTTTATGTGTAAAATCATAAGGGGTAACATCAGCGTTATATGTTTTAAATCATAAGGGGTAACATCAGCGTTTTATGTGTAAAATCATAAGGGGTAACATCAGCGTTTAATGTGTAAAAATCATTAGGGGTACCATCAGCGTTTTATGTGTAAAATCATAAGGGATACCATCAGCGTTTTTATGTTTAAAAATCATAAGGGGTACCATCAGCGTTTTATGTGTAAAAATCATAAGGGGTAACATCAGCGTTTTATGTGTAAAATCATAAGTGGTAACATCAGCTTTTTTATTTGTAAAATCATAAGGGGTAACATCAGCGTTTCATGTGTAAAATCATAAGGGGTACCATCAGCGTTTTAAGTATAAAATCATAAGGGGTAACATCAGCTTTTCATGTGTAAAATCATAAGGGGTAACATCAGCGTTTTATGTGTATAATCATAAGGGGTACCATCAGCGTTTTATGTGTAAAATCATAAGCGGTAACATCAGCGTTTTATGTGTAAAAATCATAAGGGGTACCATCAGCGTTTTATGTGTAAAATCATAAGCGGTAACATCAGCGTTTTATGTGTAAAATCATAAGGGGTCACATCAACGTTTTATGTGTAAAATCATAAGGGGTAACATCAGCGTTTTATGTGTAAAATCATAAGCGGTAACATCAGCGTTTTATGTGTAAAATCATAAGGGGTCACATCAACGTTTTATGTGTAAAATCATAAGGGGTCACATCAACGTTTTATGTGTAAAATCATAAGCGGTAACATCAGCGTTTTATGTGTAAAATCATAAGGGGTCACATCAACGTTTTATGTGTAAAATCATAAGCGGTAACATCAGCGTTTTATGTGTAAAAATCATAAGGGGTACCATCAGCGTTTTATGTGTAAAATCATAAGGGGTACCATCAGCGTTTTATGTGTAAAATCATAAGGGGTCACATCAACGTTTTATGTGTAAAATCATAAGGGGTACCATCAGCGTTTTATGTGTAAAATCATAAGGGGTAACATCAGCGTTTTATGTGTAAAATCATGTAAAATCATAAGGGGTAACATCAGCGTTTTATGTGTAAAATCATAAGGGGTAACATCAGCGTTTTATGTGTAAAAATCATAAGGGGTAACATCAGCGTTTTATGTGTAAAGATCATAAGGGGTACCATCAGCGTTTTATGTGTAAAATCATAAGGGGTAACATCAGCATTTTATGTGTAAAAATCATAAGGGGTAACATCAGCGTTTTATGTGTAAAATCATAAGGGGTACCATCAGCGTTTTATGTGTAAAAATCATAAGGGGTAACATTAGCGTTTTATGTGTAAAAATCATAAGGGGTACCATCAGCGTTTTATGTGTAAAATCATAAGGGGTAACATCAGCGTTTTATGTGTAAAATCATAAGGGGTAACTTCAGCGTTTTATGTGTAAAATCATAAGGGGTAACATCAGCGTTTTATGTGTAAAAATCATAAGGGGTACCATCAGTGTTTTATGTGTAAAATCATAAGGGGTAACATCAGCGTTTTATGTGTAAAATCATAAGCTGTAACATCAGCGTTTTATGTGTAAAAATCATAAGGGGTACCATCAGCGTTTTATGTGTAAAATCATAAGGGGTACCATCAGCGTTTTATGTGAAAAATCATAAGGGGTACCATCAGCGTTTTATGTGTAAGATCATAAGGGGTACCATCAGCGTTTTATGTGTAAAATCATAAGCTGTAACATCAGCGTTTTATGTGTAAAAATTAAAAGGGGTACCATCAGCGTTTTATGTGTAAAATCATAAGTGGTACCATCAGCGTTTTATGTGAAAAATCATAAGCGGTAACATCAGCGTTTTATGTGTAAAATCAGAAGGGGTAACATCAGCGTTTTATATGTAAAATCATAAGGGGTAACATCAGCGTTTTATGTGTAAAGATCATAAGGGGTAACATCAGTGTTTTATGTGTAAAAATATAAGGGGTAACATCAGCGTTTTATGTGTAAAAATCATAAGGGGTAACATCAGCGTTTTATGTGTAAAGATCATAAGGGGTAACATCAGTGTTTTATGTGTAAAAATATTAGGGGTAACATCAGCATTTTATGTGTTAAATCATAAGGGGTACCATCAGCGTTTTATGTGTAAAATCATTAGGGGTACCATCAGCGTTTCATATGTAAAATCATAAGGGGTACCATCAGCGTTTTATGTGTAAAATCATAAGCGGTAACATCAGCATTTTATGTAAAACATTATAAGGGGTTACATCAGCGTTTTATGTGTAAAATCATGAGGGGTACCATCAGCTTTTCAGGTGTAAAATCATAAGGGGTAACATCAGCGTTTTATGTGTAAAAGTCATAAGGGACACCATCAGCGTTGTATGTGTAAAAATCATAAGGGGTAACTTCAGCGTTTTATGTGTAAAATCATAAGGGGTAACATCAGCATTTTTATGTGTAAAATCATAAGGGGTACCATCAGCGTTTTATGTGTAAAAATCATAAAGGGTACCATCAGCGTTTTATGTGTAAAATCATAAGGGATACCATCAGCGTTGTATGTGTAAAAATCATAAGGGGTAACTTCAGCGTTTTATGTGTAAAATCATAAGGGGTAACATCAGCATTTTTATTTGTAAAATCATAAGGGGTAACTTCAGCGTTTTTTGTGTAAAATCATAAGGGGTAACATCAGCGTTTTATGTGTAAAATCATAAGGGGTACCATCAGCGTTTTATGTGTAAAAATCATAAGGGGTACCATCAGCATTTTATGTGTAAAATCATAAGGTGTACCATCAGCGTTTTATGTGTAAAAATCATAAAGGGTACCATCAGCATTTTATGTGTAAAATCATGAGGGGTAACATCAGCGTTTTATGTGTAAAATCATAAAGGGTAACATCAGCATTTTATGTGTAAAATCATAAGGGTTACCATCAGCGTTTTATGTGTAAAATCATAAAGGGTAACATCAGCATTTTATGTGTAAAATCATAAGGGTTACCATCAGCATTTTATGTGTAAAATCATGAGGGGTACCATCAGCGTTTTATGTGTAAAATCATATGGGGTACCATCAGCATTTATGTGTGAAATCATAAGGGGTACCATCAGCGTTTTATGTATAAAAATCATGAGGGGTACCATCAGCGTTTTATGTGTAAAAATCATAAGAGGTAACATCAGCGTTTTATGTGCAAAATCATAAGGGGTACCATCAGCGTTTTATGTGTAAAAATCATAAGGGGTAACATTAGCGTTTTATGTGTAAAAATCATGAGAGGTACCATCGGCGTTTTATGTGTAAAATCATAAGGGGTACCATCAGCGTTTTATGTGTAAAATCATGAGGGTTACCATCAGCGTTTTATGTGTAAAATCATAAGGGGTAACATCAGCGTTTTATGTGTAAAATCATAAGGGGTAACATCAGCGTTTTATGTGTAAAATCATGAGGGGTACCATCAGCTTTTCAGGTGTAAAATCATAAGGGGTAACATCAGCGTTTTATGTGTAAAATCATAAGGGGTAACATCAGCGTTTTATGTGTAAAATCATGAGGGGTACCATCAGCTTTTCAGGTGTAAAATCATAAGGGGTAACATCAGCGTTTAATGTGTAAAAGTCATAAGGGGTACCATCAGCGTTTTATGTGTAAAATCATAAGGGATACCATCAGCGTTGTATGTGTAAAAATCATAAGGGGTAACTTCAGCGTTTTATGTCTAAAATCATAAGGGGTAACATCAGCATTTTTATTTGTAAAATCATAAGGGGTAACATCAGCGTTTTATGTGTAAAATCATAAGGGGTAACATCAGCGTTTTATGTGTAAAATCATAAGGGGTACCATCAGCGTTTTATGTGTAAAAATCATAAGGGGTACCATCAGCATTTTATGTGTAAAATCATAAGGGGTACCATCAGCGTTTTATGTGTAAAAATCATAAAGGGTACCATCAGCGTTTTATGTGTAAAATCATAAAGGGTAACATCAGCATTTTATGTGTAAAATCATAAGGGTTACCATCAGCGTTTTATGTGTAAAATCATAAAGGGTAACATCAGCATTTTATGTGTAAAATCATAAGGGTTACCATTAGCATTTTATGTGTAAAATCATGAGGGGTACCATCAGCGTTTTATGTGTAAAATCATATGGGGTACCATCAGCATTTATGTGTGAAATCATAAGGGGTACCATCAGCGTTTTATGTATAAAAATCATAAGGGGTACCATCAGCGTTTTATGTGTAAAATCATAAGGGGTAACATCAGCGTTTTATGTGTAAAATCATAAGGGGTAACATCAGCGTTATATGTTTTAAATCATAAGGGGTAACATCAGCGTTTTATGTGTAAAATCATAAGGGGTAACATCAGCGTTTAATGTGTAAAAATCATTAGGGGTACCATCAGCGTTTTATGTGTAAAATCATAAGGGATACCATCAGCGTTTTTATGTTTAAAAATCATAAGGGGTACCATCAGCGTTTTATGTGTAAAAATCATAAGGGGTAACATCAGCGTTTTATGTGTAAAATCATAAGTGGTAACATCAGCTTTTTTATTTGTAAAATCATAAGGGGTAACATCAGCGTTTCATGTGTAAAATCATAAGGGGTACCATCAGCGTTTTAAGTATAAAATCATAAGGGGTAACATCAGCTTTTCATGTGTAAAATCATAAGGGGTAACATCAGCGTTTTATGTGTATAATCATAAGGGGTACCATCAGCGTTTTATGTGTAAAATCATAAGCGGTAACATCAGCGTTTTATGTGTAAAAATCATAAGGGGTACCATCAGCGTTTTATGTGTAAAATCATAAGCGGTAACATCAGCGTTTTATGTGTAAAATCATAAGCGGTAACATCAGCGTTTTATGTGTAAAAATCGTAAGGGGTACCATCAGCGTTTTATGTGTAAAATCATAAGGGGTACCATCAGCGTTTTATGTGTAAAATCATAAGGGGTCACATCAACGTTTTATGTGTAAAATCATAAGGGGTACCATCAGCGTTTTATGTGTAAAATCATAAGGGGTAACATCAGCGTTTTATGTGTAAAATCATGTAAAATCATAAGGGGTAACATCAGCGTTTTATGTGTAAAATCATAAGGGGTAACATCAGCGTTTTATGTGTAAAAATCATAAGGGGTAACATCAGCGTTTTATGTGTAAAAATCATAAAGGGTACCATCAGCGTTTTATGTGTAAAATCATAAGGGATACCATCAGCGTTGTATGTGTAAAAATCATAAGGGGTAACTTCAGCGTTTTATGTGTAAAATCATAAGGGGTAACATCAGCATTTTTATTTGTAAAATCATAAGGGGTAACTTCAGCGTTTTTTGTGTAAAATCATAAGGGGTAACATCAGCGTTTTATGTGTAAAATCATAAGGGGTACCATCAGCGTTTTATGTGTAAAAATCATAAGGGGTACCATCAGCATTTTATGTGTAAAATCATAAGGTGTACCATCAGCGTTTTATGTGTAAAAATCATAAAGGGTACCATCAGCATTTTATGTGTAAAATCATGAGGGGTAACATCAGCGTTTTATGTGTAAAATCATAAAGGGTAACATCAGCATTTTATGTGTAAAATCATAAGGGTTACCATCAGCGTTTTATGTGTAAAATCATAAAGGGTAACATCAGCATTTTATGTGTAAAATCATAAGGGTTACCATCAGCATTTTATGTGTAAAATCATGAGGGGTACCATCAGCGTTTTATGTGTAAAATCATATGGGGTACCATCAGCATTTATGTGTGAAATCATAAGGGGTACCATCAGCGTTTTATGTATAAAAATCATGAGGGGTACCATCAGCGTTTTATGTGTAAAAATCATAAGAGGTAACATCAGCGTTTTATGTGCAAAATCATAAGGGGTACCATCAGCGTTTTATGTGTAAAAATCATAAGGGGTAACATTAGCGTTTTATGTGTAAAAATCATGAGAGGTACCATCGGCGTTTTATGTGTAAAATCATAAGGGGTACCATCAGCGTTTTATGTGTAAAATCATGAGGGTTACCATCAGCGTTTTATGTGTAAAATCATAAGGGGTAACATCAGCGTTTTATGTGTAAAATCATAAGGGGTAACATCAGCGTTTTATGTGTAAAATCATGAGGGGTACCATCAGCTTTTCAGGTGTAAAATCATAAGGGGTAACATCAGCGTTTTATGTGTAAAATCATAAGGGGTAACATCAGCGTTTTATGTGTAAAATCATGAGGGGTACCATCAGCTTTTCAGGTGTAAAATCATAAGGGGTAACATCAGCGTTTAATGTGTAAAAGTCATAAGGGGTACCATCAGCGTTTTATGTGTAAAATCATAAGGGATACCATCAGCGTTGTATGTGTAAAAATCATAAGGGGTAACTTCAGCGTTTTATGTCTAAAATCATAAGGGGTAACATCAGCATTTTTATTTGTAAAATCATAAGGGGTAACATCAGCGTTTTATGTGTAAAATCATAAGGGGTACCATCAGCGTTTTATGTGTAAAAATCATAAGGGGTACCATCAGCATTTTATGTGTAAAATCATAAGGGGTACCATCAGCGTTTTATGTGTAAAAATCATAAAGGGTACCATCAGCGTTTTATGTGTAAAATCATAAAGGGTAACATCAGCATTTTATGTGTAAAATCATAAGGGTTACCATCAGCGTTTTATGTGTAAAATCATAAAGGGTAACATCAGCATTTTATGTGTAAAATCATAAGGGTTACCATTAGCATTTTATGTGTAAAATCATGAGGGGTACCATCAGCGTTTTATGTGTAAAATCATATGGGGTACCATCAGCATTTATGTGTGAAATCATAAGGGGTACCATCAGCGTTTTATGTATAAAAATCATAAGGGGTACCATCAGCGTTTTATGTGTAAAATCATAAGGGGTAACATCAGCGTTTTATGTGTAAAATCATAAGGGGTAACATCAGCGTTATATGTTTTAAATCATAAGGGGTAACATCAGCGTTTTATGTGTAAAATCATAAGGGGTAACATCAGCGTTTAATGTGTAAAAATCATTAGGGGTACCATCAGCGTTTTATGTGTAAAATCATAAGGGATACCATCAGCGTTTTTATGTTTAAAAATCATAAGGGGTACCATCAGCGTTTTATGTGTAAAAATCATAAGGGGTAACATCAGCGTTTTATGTGTAAAATCATAAGTGGTAACATCAGCTTTTTTATTTGTAAAATCATAAGGGGTAACATCAGCGTTTCATGTGTAAAATCATAAGGGGTACCATCAGCGTTTTAAGTATAAAATCATAAGGGGTAACATCAGCTTTTCATGTGTAAAATCATAAGGGGTAACATCAGCGTTTTATGTGTATAATCATAAGGGGTACCATCAGCGTTTTATGTGTAAAATCATAAGCGGTAACATCAGCGTTTTATGTGTAAAAATCATAAGGGGTACCATCAGCGTTTTATGTGTAAAATCATAAGCGGTAACATCAGCGTTTTATGTGTAAAATCATAAGCGGTAACATCAGCGTTTTATGTGTAAAAATCGTAAGGGGTACCATCAGCGTTTTATGTGTAAAATCATAAGGGGTACCATCAGCGTTTTATGTGTAAAATCATAAGGGGTAACATCAGCGTTTTATGTGTAAAATCATGTAAAATCATAAGGGGTAACATCAGCGTTTTATGTGTAAAATCATAAGGGGTAACATCAGCGTTTTATGTGTAAAAATCATAAGGGGTAACATCAGCGTTTTATGTGTAAAGATCATAAGGGGTACCATCAGCGTTTTATGTGTAAAATCATAAGGGGTAACATCAGCATTTTATGTGTAAAAATCATAAGGGGTAACATCAGCGTTTTATGTGTAAAATCATAAGGGGTACCATCAGCGTTTTATGTGTAAAAATCATAAGGGGTAACATTAGCGTTTTATGTGTAAAAATCATAAGGGGTACCATCAGCGTTTTATGTGTAAAATCATAAGGGGTAACATCAGCGTTTTATGTGTAAAATCATAAGGGGTAACTTCAGCGTTTTATGTGTAAAATCATAAGGGGTAACATCAGCGTTTTATGTGTAAAAATCATAAGGGGTACCATCAGTGTTTTATGTGTAAAATCATAAGGGGTAACATCAGCGTTTTATGTGTAAAATCATAAGCTGTAACATCAGCGTTTTATGTGTAAAAATCATAAGGGGTACCATCAGCGTTTTATGTGTAAAATCATAAGGGGTACCATCAGCGTTTTATGTGAAAAATCATAAGGGGTACCATCAGCGTTTTATGTGTAAAATCATAAGGGGTACCATCAGCGTTTTATGTGTAAAATCATAAGCTGTAACATCAGCGTTTTATGTGTAAAAATTAAAAGGGGTACCATCAGCGTTTTATGTGTAAAATCATAAGTGGTACCATCAGCGTTTTATGTGAAAAATCATAAGCGGTAACATCAGCGTTTTATGTGTAAAATCAGAAGGGGTAACATCAGCGTTTTATATGTAAAATCATAAGGGGTAACATCAGCGTTTTATGTGTAAAGATCATAAGGGGTAACATCAGTGTTTTATGTGTAAAAATATAAGGGGTAACATCAGCGTTTTATGTGTAAAAATCATAAGGGGTAACATCAGCGTTTTATGTGTAAAGATCATAAGGGGTAACATCAGTGTTTTATGTGTAAAAATATAAGGGGTAACATCAGCATTTTATGTGTTAAATCATAAGGGGTACCATCAGCGTTTTATGTGTAAAATCATTAGGGGTACCATCAGCGTTTTATATGTAAAATCATAAGGGGTACCATCAGCGTTTTATGTGTAAAATCATATGGGGTGCCATCAGCATTTTTTAGTGTAAAATCATAAGGGGTAACATCAGCGTTTTATGTGTAAAATCATAACGGGTAACATCAGCGTTTTATGTGTAAAATCATAAGGGGTACCATCAGCGTTTTATGTGTAAAATCATAATGGGTAACATCAGCGTTTTATGTGTAAAATCATAAGGGGTAACATCAGCGTTTTATGTGTAAAATCATAAGGGGTAACATCAGCGTGATATGTTTAAAATCATAAGGGGTAACATCAGCGTTTAATGTGTAAAATCATAAGGGGTACCATCAGCATTTTATGTGTAAAATCATAAGGGATACCATCAGCGTTTTTATGTTTAAAAATCATAAGGGGTACCATCAGCGTTTTATGTGTAAAAATCATAAGGGGTAACATCAGCGTTTTATGTGTAAAATCATAAGGGGTAACATCAGCGTTTTATGTGTAAAATTATGTAAAATCATAAGGGGTAACATCAGCGTTTTATGTGTAAAATCATAAGGGGTAACATCAGCGTTTTATGTGTAAAAATCATAAGGGGTAACATCAGCGTTTTATGTGTAAAGATCATAAGGGGTACCATCAGCGTTTTATGTGTAAAATCATAAGGGGTAACATCAGCATTTTATGTGTAAAAATCATAAGGGGTAACATCAGCGTTTTATGTGTAAAATCATAAGGCGTAACATCAGCGTTTTATGTGTAAAATCATAAGGGGTAACATCAACGTTTTATGTGTAAAATCATGAGGGGTACCATCAGCTTTTCAGGTGTAAAATCATAAGGGGTAACATCAGCGTTTTATGTGTAAAATCATAAGGGGTACCATCAGCGTTTTATGTGTAAAATCATAAGGGGTAACATCAGCGTTTTATGTGCAAAATTATAAGGGGTAACATCAGCGTTTTATGTGCAAAATCATAAGGGGTACCATCAGCGTTTTATGTGTAAAAATCATAAGGGGTAACATTAGCGTTTTATGTGTAAAAATCATGAGGGGTACCATCGGCGTTTTATGTGTAAAATCATAAGGGGTACCATCAGCGTTTTATGTGTAAAATCATGAGGGTTACCATCAGCGTTTTATGTGTAAAATCATAAGGGGTAACATCAGCGTTTTATGTGTAAAATCATGAGGGGTACCATCAGCGTTTTATGTGTAAAATCATGAGGGTTACCATCAGCGTTTTATGTGTAAAATCATAAGGGGTAACATCAGCGTTTTATGTGTAAAATCATGAGGGGTACCATCAGCGTTTTATGTATAAAATCATAAGGGGTACCATCAGCGTTTTATGTGTAAAATCATAAGCCGTAACATCAGCGTTTTATGTAAAAAATTATAAGGGGTTACATCAGCGTTTTATGTGTAAAATCATGAGGGGTACCATCAGCTTTTCAGGTGTAAAATTATAAGGGGTACCATCAGCGTTTTATGTGTAAAAATCATAAGGGGTAACATTAGCGTTTTTTGTGTAAAAATCATGAGGGGTACCATCAGCGTTTTATGTGCAAAATCATAAGGGGTACCATCAGCGTTTTATGTGTAAAAATCATAAGGGGTAACATTAGCGTTTTTTGTGTAAAAATCATGAGGGGTACCATCAGCGTTTTATGTGTAAAAATCATGAGGGGTAACATTAGCGTTTTATGTGTAAAAATCATGAGGGTTACCATCACCGTTTTATGTGTAAAATCATGACGGTTACCATCAGCGTTTTATGTGTAAAATCATAAGGGGTAACATCAGCGTTTTATGTGTAAAATCATGAGGGGTACCATCAGCTTTTCAGGTGTAAAATCATAAGGGGTAACATCAGCGTTTTATGTGTAAAATCATAAGGGGTACCATCAGCGTTTTATGTGTAAAATCATAAGGGGTAACATCAGCGTTTTATGTGCAAAATTATAAGGGGTAACATCAGCGTTTTATGTGCAAAATCATAAGGGGTACCATCAGCGTTTTATGTGTAAAATCATTAGGGGTACCATCAGCATTTTATATGTAAAATCATAAGGGGTACCATCAGCGTTTTATGTGTAAAATCATATGGGGTGCCATCAGCATTTTTTAGTGTAAAATCATAAGGGGTAACATCAGCGTTTTATGTGTAAAATCATAAGGGGTACCATCAGCGTTTTATGTGTAAAATGATAAGGGGTAACATCAGCGTTTTATGTGTAAAATCATAAGGGGTAACATCAGCGTTTTATGTGTAAAAATCATAAGGGGTAACATCAGCGTTTTATGTGTAAAGATCATAAGGGGTACCATCAGCGTTTTATGTGTAAAATCATAAGGGGTAACATCAGCATTTTATGTGTAAAAATCATGAGGGGTAACATCAGCGTTTTATGTGTAAAATCATAAGGGGTACCATCAGCGTTTTATGTGTAAAAATCATAAGGGGTAACATTAGCGTTTTATGTGTAAAAATCATAAGGGGTACCATCAGCGTTTTATGTGTAAAATCATAAGGGGTAACATCAGCGTTTTATGTGTAAAATCATAAGGGGTAACTTCAGCGTTTTATGTGTAAAATCATAAGGGGTAACATCAGCGTTTTATGTGTAAAAATCATAAGGGGTACCATCAGTGTTTTATGTGTAAAATCATAAGGGGTAACATCAGCGTTTTATGTGTAAAAATCATAAGGGGTACCATCAGCGTTTTATGTGTAAAATCATAAGCTGTAACATCAGCGTTTTATGTGTAAAAATCATAAGGGGTACCATCAGCGTTTTATGTGTAAAATCATAAGGGGTACCATCAGCGTTTTATGTGAAAAATCATAAGGGGTACCATCAGCGTTTTATGTGTAAAATCATAAGGGGTACCATCAGCGTTTTATGTGTAAAATCATAAGCTGTAACATCAGCGTTTTATGTGTAAAAATCATAAGGGGTAACATCAGCGTTTTATGTGTAAAATCATAAGGGGTACCATCAGCGTTTTATGTGAAAAATCATAAGCGGTAACATCAGCGTTTTATGTGTAAAATCAGAAGGGGTAACATAAGCGTTTTATATGTAAAATCATAAGGGGTAACATCAGCGTTTTATGTGTAAAGATCATAAGGGGTAACATCAGTGTTTTATGTGTAAAAATATAAGGGGTAACATCAGCGTTTTTCTGTGTAAAAATCATAAGGGGTAACATCAGCGTTTTATGTGTAAAGATCATAAGGGGTAACATCAGTGTTTTATGTGTAAAAATATAAGGGGTAACATCAGCATTTTATGTGTTAAATCATTAGGGGTACCATCAGCGTTTTATGTGTAAAATCATTAGGGGTACCATCAGCGTTTTATGTGTAAAATCATAAGGGGTAACATCAGCGTTTTATGTGTAAAGATCATAAGGGGTAACATCAGCGTTTTATGTGTAAAAATCATAAGGGGTAACATCAGCGTTTTATGTGTAAAGATCATAAGGGGTAACATCAGCGTTTTATGTGTAAAAATCATAAGGGGTAACATCAGCGTTTTATGTGAAAAATCATAAGGGGTAACATCAGTGTTTTATGTGTAAAAATATAAGGGGTAACATCAGCATTTTATGTGTTAAATCATAAGGGGTACCATCAGCGTTTATGTGTAAAATCATAAGGGGTAACATCAGCGTTTTATGTGTAAAATCATAAGGGGTAACATCAGCGTTTTATGTGTAAAAATCATAAGGGGTAACGTAAGCGTTTTATGTGTAAAATCATAAGGGGTAACATCAGCGTTTTATGTGTAAAATCATAAGGGGTACCGTCAGCGTTTTGTGTGTAAAATCATAAGGGGTAACATCAGTGTTTTATGTGTAAAAATATAAGGGGTAACATCAGCATTTTATGTGTTAAATCATAAGGGGTACCATCAGCGTTTATGTGTAAAATCATAAGGGGTACCATCAGCGTTTTATGTGTAAAATCATAAGGGGTACCATCAGCGTTTTATGTGAAAAATCATAAGGGGTAACATCAGTGTTTTATGTGTAAAAATATAAGGGGTAACATCAGCATTTTATGTGTTAAATCATAAGGGGTACCATCAGCGTTTATGTGTAAAATCATAAGGGGTACCATCAGCGTTTTATGTGTAAAATCATAAGGGGTAACATCAGCGTTTTATGTGTAAAATCATAAGGGGTAACATCAGCGTTTTATGTGTAAAAATCATAAGGGGTAACGTAAGCGTTTTATGTGTAAAATCATAAGGGGTAACATCAGCGTTTTATGTGTAAAATCATAAGGGGTACCGTCAGCGTTTTGTGTGTAAAAATCATAAGGGGTAACATTAGCGTTTTATGTGTAAAAATCATAAGGGGTAACATCAGCATTTTATGTGTAAAATCATAAGGGGTAACATCAGCGTTTTATGTGTAAAATCATAAGGGGTACCATCAGTGTTTTATGTGTAAAATCAAAAAGGGTAACATCAGCATTTTATGTGTAAAAATCATAAGGGGTAACATCAGCGTTTTATGTGTAAAATCATAAGGGGTAACATTAGCGTTTTATGTGTAAAAATCATAAGGGGTACCATCAGCGTTTTATGTGTAAAATCATAAGGGGTAACATCAGCGTTTTATGTGTAAAATCATAAGGGGTAACTTCAGCGTTTTATGTGTAAAAATCATGAGGGGTACCATCAGCGTTTTATGTGTAAAATCATAAGGGGTAACATGAGCGTTTTATGTGTAAAAATCATAAGGGGTAACATCAGCGTTTTATGTGTAAAATCATAAGCTGTAACATCAGCGTTTTATGTGTAAAAATCATAAGGGGTACCATCAGTGTTTTATGTGTAAAATCAAAAAGGGTAACATCAGCGTTTTATGTGTAAAAATCATAAGGGGTACCATCAGCGTTTTATGTGTAAAAATAATGAGGGGTACCATCAGCGTTTATGTGTAAAAATCATAAGGGGTAACATTAGCGTTTTATGTGTAAAAATCATGAGGGGTACCATCAGCGTTTTATGTGTAAAAATCATAAGGGGTACCATCAGCGTTTTATGTGTAAAAATCATAAGGGGTAACATTAGCGTTTTATGTGTAAAAATCATGAGGGGTACCATCAGCGTTTTATATGTAAAATCATAAGGGGTAACATGAGCGTTTTATGTGTAAAGATCATAAGGGGTAACATCAGTGTTTTATGTGTAAAAATATAAGGGGTAACATCAGCGTTTTTCTGTGTAAAAATCATAAGGGGTAACATCAGCGTTTTATGTGTAAAGATCATAAGGGGTAACATCAGTGTTTTATGTGTAAAAATATAAGGGGTAACATCAGCATTTTATGTGTTAAATCATTAGGGGTACCATCAGCGTTTTATGTGTAAAAATATAAGGGGTAACATCAGCATTTTATGTGTTAAATCATAAGGGGTAACATCAGCGTTTTATGTGTAAAATCATAAGGGGTACCATCAGCGTTTTATGTGTAAAATGATAAGGGGTAACATCAGCGTTTTATGTGTAAAATCATAAGGGGTACCATCAGCGTTTTATGTGTAAATTCATATGGGGTGCCATCAGCATTTTTTAGTGTAAAATCATAAGGGGTAACATCAGCGTTTTATGTGTAAAATCATAAGGGGTACCATCAGCATTTTATATGTAAAATCATAAGGGGTAACATCAGCGTTTTATGTGTAAAAGTCATAAGGGGTACCATCAGCGTTTTATGTGTAAAATCATAAGGGGTAACTTCAGCGTTTTATGTGTAGAATCATAAGGGGTAACATCAGCATTTTTATTTGTAAAATCATAAGGGGTAACATCAGCGTTTTATGTGTAAAATCATAAGGGGTAACATCAGCGTTTTATGTGTAAAATCATAAGGGGTACCATCAGCGTTTTATGTGTAAAAATCATAAGGGGTACCATCAGCGTTTTATGTGTAAAATCATATGGGGTGCCATCAGCATTTTTTAGTGTAAAATCATAAGGGGTAACATCAGCGTTTTATGTGTAAAATCATAAGGGGTAACATCAGCGTTTTATGTGTAAAATCATAAGGGGTACCATCAGCGTTTTATGTGTAAAATCATAATGGGTAACATCAGCGTTTTATGTGTAAAATCATAAGGGGTAACATCAGCGTTTTATGTGTAAAATCATAAGGGGTAACATCAGCGTGATATGTTTAAAATCATAAGGGGTAACATCAGCGTTTAATGTGTAAAATCATAAGGGGTACCATCAGCATTTTATGTGTAAAATCATAAGGGATACCATCAGCGTTTTTATGTTTAAAAATCATAAGGGGTACCATCAGCGTTTTATGTGTAAAAATCATAAGGGGTAACATCAGCGTTTTATGTGTAAAATCATAAGGGGTAACATCAGCGTTTTATGTGTAAAATCATGTAAAATCATAAGGGGTAACATCAGCGTTTTATGTGTAAAATCATAAGGGGTAACATCAGCGTTTTATGTGTAAAAATCATAAGGGGTAACATCAGCGTTTTATGTGTAAAGATCATAAGGGGTACCATCAGCGTTTTATGTGTAAAATCATAAGGGGTAACATCAGCATTTTATGTGTAAAAATCATAAGGGGTAACATCAGCGTTTTATGTGTAAAATCATAAGGGGTACCATCAGCGTTTTATGTGTAAAATCATAAGGGGTAACATCAACGTTTTATGTGTAAAATCATGAGGGGTACCATCAGCTTTTCAGGTGTAAAATCATAAGGGGTAACATCAGCGTTTTATGTGTAAAATCATAAGGGGTACCATCAGCGTTTTATGTGTAAAATCATAAGGGGTAACATCAGCGTTTTATGTGCAAAATTATAAGGGGTAACATCAGCGTTTTATGTGCAAAATCATAAGGGGTACTATCAGCGTTTTATGTGTAAAAATCATAAGGGGTAACATTAGCGTTTTATGTGTAAAAATCATGAGGGGTACCATCGGCGTTTTATGTGTAAAATCATAAGGGGTACCATCAGCGTTTTATGTGTAAAATCATGAGGGTTACCATCAGCGTTTTATGTGTAAAATCATAAGGGGTAACATCAGCGTTTTATGTGTAAAATCATGAGGGGTACCATCAGCGTTTTATGTATAAAATCATAAGGGGTACCATCAGCGTTTTATGTGTAAAATCATAAGCCGTAACATCAGCGTTTTATGTAAAAAATTATAAGGGGTTACATCAGCGTTTTATGTGTAAAATCATGAGGGGTACCATCAGCTTTTCAGGTGTAAAATTATAAGGGGTACCATCAGCGTTTTATGTGTAAAAATCATAAGGGGTACCATCAGCGTTTTATGTGTAAAAATCATAAGGGGTAACATTAGCGTTTTTTGTGTAAAAATCATGAGGGGTACCATCAGCGTTTTATGTGCAAAATCATAAGGGGTACCATCAGCGTTTTATGTGTAAAAATCATAAGGGGTAACATTAGCGTTTTTTGTGTAAAAATCATGAGGGGTACCATCAGCGTTTTATGTGTAAAAATCATGAGGGGTAACATTAGCGTTTTATGTGTAAAAATCATGAGGGTTACCATCACCGTTTTATGTGTAAAATCATGACGGTTACCATCAGCGTTTTATGTGTAAAATCATAAGGGGTAACATCAGCGTTTTATGTGTAAAATCATGAGGGGTACCATCAGCTTTTCAGGTGTAAAATCATAAGGGGTAACATCAGCGTTTTATGTGTAAAATCATAAGGGGTACCATCAGCGTTTTATGTGTAAAATCATAAGGGGTAACATCAGCGTTTTATGTGCAAAATTATAAGGGGTAACATCAGCGTTTTATGTGCAAAATCATAAGGGGTACCATCAGCGTTTTATGTGTAAAATCATTAGGGGTACCATCAGCATTTTATATGTAAAATCATAAGGGGTACCATCAGCGTTTTATGTGTAAAATCATATGGGGTGCCATCAGCATTTTTTAGTGTAAAATCATAAGGGGTAACATCAGCGTTTTATGTGTAAAATCATAAGGGGTACCATCAGCGTTTTATGTGTAAAATGATAAGGGGTAACATCAGCGTTTTATGTGTAAAATCATAAGGGGTAACATCAGCGTTTTATGTGTAAAAATCATAAGGGGTAACATCAGCGTTTTATGTGTAAAGATCATAAGGGGTACCATCAGCGTTTTATGTGTAAAATCATAAGGGGTAACATCAGCATTTTATGTGTAAAAATCATAAGGGGTAACATCAGCGTTTTATGTGTAAAATCATAAGGGGTACCATCAGCGTTTTATGTGTAAAAATCATAAGGGGTAACATTAGCGTTTTATGTGTAAAAATCATAAGGGGTACCATCAGCGTTTTATGTGTAAAATCATAAGGGGTACCATCAGCGTTTTATGTGTAAAATCATAAGGGGTAACATCAGCGTTTTATGTGTAAAATCATAAGGGGTAACTTCAGCGTTTTATGTGTAAAATCATAAGGGGTAACATCAGCGTTTTATGTGTAAAAATCATAAGGGGTACCATCAGTGTTTTATGTGTAAAATCATAAGGGGTAACATCAGCGTTTTATGTGTAAAAATCATAAGGGGTACCATCAGCGTTTTATGTGTAAAGATCATAAGGGGTAACATCAGCGTTTTATGTGTAAAATCATAAGGGGTAACATCAGCGTTTTATGTGTAAAATCATAAGGGGTACCATCAGCGTTTTATGTGAAAAATCATAAGCGGTAACATCAGCGTCTTATGTGTAAAATCAGAAGGGGTAACATAAGCGTTTTATATGTAAAATCATAAGGGGTAACATCAGCGTTTTATGTGTAAAGATCATAAGGGGTAACATCAGTGTTTTATGTGTAAAAATATAAGGGGTAACATCAGCGTTTTTCTGTGTAAAAATCATAAGGGGTAACATCAGCGTTTTATGTGTAAAGATCATAAGGGGTAACATCAGTGTTTTATGTGTAAAAATATAAGGGGTAACATCAGCATTTTATGTGTTAAATCATTAGGGGTACCATCAGCGTTTTATGTGTAAAATCATTAGGGGTACCATCAGCGTTTTATGTGTAAAATCATAAGGGGTAACATCAGCGTTTTATGTGTAAAGATCATAAGGGGTAACATCAGCGTTTTATGTGTAAAAATCATAAGGGGTAACATCAGCGTTTTATGTGTAAAGATCATAAGGGGTAACATCAGTGTTTTATGTGTAAAAATATAAGGGGTAACATCAGCGTTTTATGTGTAAAAATCATAAGGGGTAACATCAGCGTTTTATGTGAAAAATCATAAGGGGTAACATCAGTGTTTTATGTGTAAAAATATAAGGGGTAACATCAGCATTTTATGTGTTAAATCATAAGGGGTACCATCAGCGTTTATGTGTAAAATCATAAGGGGTAACATCAGCGTTTTATGTGTAAAATCATAAGGGGTAACATCAGCGTTTTATGTGTAAAAATCATAAGGGGTAACGTAAGCGTTTTATGTGTAAAATCATAAGGGGTAACATCAGCGTTTTATGTGTAAAATCATAAGGGGTACCGTCAGCGTTTTGTGTGTAAAATCATAAGGGGTACCATCAGCGTTTTATGTGAAAAATCATAAGGGGTAACATCAGTGTTTTATGTGTAAAAATATAAGGGGTAACATCAGCATTTTATGTGTTAAATCATAAGGGGTACCATCAGCGTTTATGTGTAAAATCATAAGGGGTACCATCAGCGTTTTATGTGTAAAATCATAAGGGGTAACATCAGCGTTTTATGTGTAAAATCATAAGGGGTAACATCAGCGTTTTATGTGTAAAAATCATAAGGGGTAACGTAAGCGTTTTATGTGTAAAATCATAAGGGGTAACATCAGCGTTTTATGTGTAAAATCATAAGGGGTACCGTCAGCGTTTTGTGTGTAAAAATCATAAGGGGTAACATTAGCGTTTTATGTGTAAAAATCATAAGGGGTAACATCAGCATTTTATGTGTAAAATCATAAGGGGTAACATCAGCGTTTTATGTGTAAAATCATAAGGGGTACCATCAGTGTTTTATGTGTAAAATCAAAAAGGGTAACATCAGCATTTTATGTGTAAAAATCATAAGGGGTAACATCAGCGTTTTATGTGTAAAATCATAAGGGGTAACATTAGCGTTTTATGTGTAAAAATCATAAGGGGTACCATCAGCGTTTTATGTGTAAAATCATAAGGGGTAACATCAGCGTTTTATGTGTAAAATCATAAGGGGTAACTTCAGCGTTTTATGTGTAAAAATCATGAGGGGTACCATCAGCGTTTTATGTGTAAAATCATAAGGGGTAACATGAGCGTTTTATGTGTAAAAATCATAAGGGGTAACATCAGCGTTTTATGTGTAAAATCATAAGCTGTAACATCAGCGTTTTATGTGTAAAAATCATAAGGGGTACCATCAGTGTTTTATGTGTAAAATCAAAAAGGGTAACATCAGCGTTTTATGTGTAAAAATCATAAGGGGTACCATCAGCGTTTTATGTGTAAAAATAATGAGGGGTACCATCAGCGTTTATGTGTAAAAATCATAAGGGGTAACATTAGCGTTTTATGTGTAAAAATCATGAGGGGTACCATCAGCGTTTTATGTGTAAAAATCATAAGGGGTACCATCAGCGTTTTATGTGTAAAAATCATAAGGGGTAACATTAGCGTTTTATGTGTAAAATCATAAGGGGTAACATGAGCGTTTTATGTGTAAAAATCATGAGGGGTACCATCAGCGTTTTATATGTAAAATCATAAGGGGTAACATGAGCGTTTTATGTGTAAAGATCATAAGGGGTAACATCAGTGTTTTATGTGTAAAAATATAAGGGGTAACATCAGCGTTTTTCTGTGTAAAAATCATAAGGGGTAACATCAGCGTTTTATGTGTAAAGATCATAAGGGGTAACATCAGTGTTTTATGTGTAAAAATATAAGGGGTAACATCAGCATTTTATGTGTTAAATCATTAGGGGTACCATCAGCGTTTTATGTGTAAAAATATAAGGGGTAACATCAGCATTTTATGTGTTAAATCATAAGGGGTAACATCAGCGTTTTATGTGTAAAATCATAAGGGGTACCATCAGCGTTTTATGTGTAAAATGATAAGGGGTAACATCAGCGTTTTATGTGTAAAATCATAAGGGGTACCATCAGCGTTTTATGTGTAAAATCATATGGGGTGCCATCAGCATTTTTTAGTGTAAAATCATAAGGGGTAACATCAGCGTTTTATGTGTAAAATCATAAGGGGTACCATCAGCATTTTATATGTAAAATCATAAGGGGTAACATCAGCGTTTTATGTGTAAAAGTCATAAGGGGTACCATCAGCGTTTTATGTGTAAAATCATAAGGGGTAACTTCAGCGTTTTATGTGTAGAATCATAAGGGGTAACATCAGCATTTTTATTTGTAAAATCATAAGGGGTAACATCAGCGTTTTATGTGTAAAATCATAAGGGGTAACATCAGCGTTTTATGTGTAAAATCATAAGGGGTACCATCAGCGTTTTCTGTGTAAAAATCATAAGGGGTACCATCAGCATTTTATGTGTAAAATCATAAGGTGTACCATCAGCGTTTTATGTGTAAAAATCATAAAGGGTACCATCAGCATTTTATGTGTAAAATCATGAGGGGTAACATCAGCGTTTTATGTGTAAAATCATAAAGGGTAACATCAGCGTTTTATGTGTAAAATCATAAGGGTTACCATCAGCGTTTTATGTGTAAAATCATAAAGGGTAACATCAGCATTTTATGTGTAAAATCATAAGGGTTACCATCAGCATTTTATGTGTAAAATCATGAGGGGTACCATCAGCGTTTTATGTGTAAAATCATATGGGGTACCATCAGCATTTATGTGTGAAATCATAAGGGGTACCATCAGCGTTTTATGTATAAAAATCATGAGGGGTACCATCAGCGTTTTATGTGTAAAAATCATAAGAGGTAACATCAGCGTTTTATGTGTAAAAATCATAAGGGGTAACATTAGCGTTTTATGTGTAAAAATCATGAGGGGTACCATCAGCGTTTTATGTGTAAAATCATAAGGGGTACCATCAGCGTTTTATGTGTAAAATCATAAGGGGTAACATCAGCGTTTTATGTGTAAAAATCATAAGGGGTACCATCAGTGTTTTATGTGTAAAATCATAAGGGGTAACATCAGCGTTTTATGTGTAAAATCATAAGGGGTACCATCAGCGTTTTATGTGTAAAATCATAAGGGGTAACATCAGCGTTTTATGTGTAAAATCATAAGGGGTACCATCAGCGTTTTATGTGTAAAATCATAAGGGGTACCGTCAGCGTTTTATGTGTAAAAATCATAAGGGGTAACATCAGCGTTTTATGTGTAAAATCATAAGGGGTACCGTCAGCGTTTTTATGTGTAAAAATCATAAGGGGTAACATTAGCGTTTTATGTGTAAAAATCATAAGGGGTACCATCAGCATTTTATGTGTAAAATCATAAGGGGTACCATCAGCGTTTTATGTGTAAAAATCATAAGGGGTAACATTAGCGTTTTATGTGTAAAAATCATGAGGGGTACCATCAGCGTTTTATGTGTAAAATCATAAGGGGTAACATCAGGGTTTTATGTGTAAAAATCATAAGGGGTAACGTCAGCGTTTTATGTGTAAAATCATAAGGGGTAACATCAGCGTTTTATGTGTAAAAATCATAAGGGGTAACATCAGCGTTTTATGTGTAAAATCATAAGGGGTACCGTCAGCGTTTTATGTGTAAAAATCATAAGGGGTAACATTAGCGTTTTATGTGTAAAAATCATAAGGGGTAACATCAGCGTTTTATGTGTAAAATCATGAGGGGTAACATCAGCGTTTTATGTGTAAAAATCATAAGGGGTACCATCAGCGTTTTATGTGTAAAATCATAAGGGGTAACATCAGCGTTTTATGTGTAAAAATCATAAGGGGTAACATCAGCGTTTTATGTGTAAAATCATAAGGGGTACCGTCAGCGTTTTATGTGTAAAAATCATAAGGGGTAACATTAGCGTTTTATGTGTAAAAATCATAAGGGGTACCATCAGCATTTTATGTGTAAAATCATAAGGGGTACCATCACCGTTTTATGTGTAAAATCATATGGGTTACCATCAACATTTATGTGTAAAATCATAAGGGGTACCATCAGCGTTTTATGTATAAAAATCATAAGGGGTACCATCAGCGTTTTATGTGTAAAAATCATAAGGGGTACCATCAGCGTTTTATGTGTAAAATCATAAAGGGTAACATCAGCATTTTATGTGTAAAATCATAAGGGTTAACATCAGCGTTTTATGTGTAAAATCATAAGGGGTACCATCAGCGTTTTATGTGTAAAAATCATAAGGGGTAACGTCCGCGTTTTATGTGTAAAAATCATAAGGCGTACCATCAGCGTTTTATGTGTAAATTCATAAGGGGTACCATCAGCGTTTTATGTGTACAAATCATAAGGGGTACCATCAGTGTTTTATGTGTAAAATGAAAAAGGGTAACATCAGCGTTTTATGTGTAAAATCATAAGGGGTACCATCAGCGTTTTATGTGTAAAAATCATAAGGGGTACCATCAGTGTTTTATGTGTAAAATCAAAAAGGGTAACATCAGCGTTTTATGTGTAAAAATCATAAGGGGTAACATCAGCGTTTTATGTGTAAAAATAATGAGGGGTACCATCAGCGTTTTATGTGTAAAAATAATGAGGGGTACCATCAGCGTTTTATGTGTAAAAATCATAAGGGGTAACATTAGCGTTTTTGGTGTAAAAATCATGAGGGGTACCATCAGCGTTTTATGTGTAAAAATCATAAGGGGTACCATCAGCGTTTTATGTGTAAAAATCATAAGGGGTAACATCAGCGTTTTATGTGTAAAAATCATGAGGGGTACCATCAGCGTTTTATGTGTAAAATCATAAGGGGTAACATCAGCGTTTTATGTGTAAAAATCATAAGGGGTACCATCAGCGTTTTATGTGTAAAAATCATAAGGGGTAACATCAGCGTTTTATGTGTAAAATCATAAGGGGTAACATCAGCGTTTTATGTGTAAAAATCATAAGGGGTACCATCAGCATTTTATGTGTAAAAATCATGAGGGGTACCATCAGCGTTTTATGTGTAAAATCATAAGGGGTAACATCAGCGTTTTATGTGTAAAAATCATAAGGGGTAACATCAGCGTTTTATGTGTAAAAATCATAAGGGGTAACATCAGCGTTTTATGTGTAAAAATCATGAGGGGTACCATCAGCGTTTTATGTGTAAAATCATAAGGGGTAACATCAGCGTTTTATGTGTAAAAATCATAAGGGGTAACATCAGCGTTTTATGTGTAAAAATCATAAGGGGTACCATCAGCATTTTATGTGTAAAATCATAAGGGGTACCATCAGCGTTTTATGTGTTAAATCATATGGGGTACCATCAGCATTTATGTGTGAAATCATAAGGGGTACCATCAGCGTTTTATGTATAAAAATCATAAGGGGTACCATCAGCGTTTTATGTGTAAAATCATAAAGGGTAACATCAGCATTTTATGTTTAAAATCATAAGGGGCAACATCAGCGTTTTATGTGTAAAATCATAAAGGGTAACATCAGCATTTTATGTTTAAAATCATAAGGGGCAACATCAGCGTTTTATGTGTAAAATCATAAGGGGTAACATCAGCGTTTTATGTGTAAAAATCAAAAAGGGTAACATCAGCGTTTTATGTGTAAAAATCATAAGGGGTAACATCAGCGTTTTATGTGTAAAAATCATGAGGGGTAACATCAGCGTTTTATGTGTAAAAATCAAAAAGGGTAACATCAGCGTTTTATGTGTAAAAATCAAAAAGGGTAACATCAGCGTTTTATGTGTAAAAATCAAAAAGGGTAACATCAGCGTTTTATGTGTAAAAATCATAAGGGGTAACATCAGCGTTTTATGTGTAAAAATCATAAGGGGTAACATCAGCGTTTTATGTGTAAAAATCAAAAAGGGTAACATCAGCGTTTTATGTGTAAAAATCAAAAAGGGTAACATCAGCGTTTTATGTGTAAAAATCATAAGGGGTAACATCAGCGTTTTATGTGTAAAAATCATAAGGGGTAACATCAGCGTTTTATGTGTAAAAATCATGAGGGGTAACATCAGCGTTTTATGTGTAAAATCATAAGGGGTAACATCAGCGTTTTATGTGTAAAAATCATAAGGGGTAACATCAGCGTTTTATGTGTAAAAATCATAAGGGGTACCATCAGCATTTTATGTGTAAAATCATAAGGGGTACCATCAGCGTTTTATGTGTTAAATCATATGGGGTACCATCAGCATTTATGTGTGAAATCATAAGGGGTACCATCAGCGTTTTATGTATAAAAATCATAAGGGGTACCATCAGCGTTTTATGTGTAAAATCATAAAGGGTAACATCAGCATTTTATGTTTAAAATCATAAGGGGCAACATCAGCGTTTTATGTGTAAAATCATAAGGGGTACCATCAGCGTTTTATGTGTAAAATGATAAGGGGTAACATCAGCGTTTTATGTGTAAAATCATAAGGGGTAACATCAGCGTTTTATGTGTAAAATCATAAGGGGTAACATCAGCGTTATATGTTTAAAATCATAAGGGGTACCATCAGCATTTTATGTGTAAAATCACAAGGGGTAACATCAGCGTTTAATGTGTAAAAATCATTAGGGGTACCATCAGCGTTTTATGTGTAAAATCATAAGGGATACCATCAGCGTTTTTATGTTTAAAAATCATAAGGGGTAACATCAGCGTTTTATGTGTAAAATCATAAGGGGTAACATCAGCGTTTTATGTGTAAAATCATAAGGGGTAACATCAGCGTTTTATGTGTAAAATCATAAGGGGTAACATCAGCGTTATATGTTTAAAATCATAAGGGGTACCATCAGCATTTTATGTGTAAAATCATAAGGGGTAACATCAGCGTTTAATGTGTAAAAATCATTAGGGGTACCATCAGCGTTTTATGTGTAAAATCATAAGGGATACCATCAGCGTTTTTATGTTTAAAAATCATAAGGGGTAACATCAGCGTTTTATGTGTAAAATCATAAGGGGTACCATCAGCGTTTTATGTTTAAAAATCATAAGGGGTAACATCAGCGTTTTATGTGTAAAATCATAAGTGGTAACATCAGCTTTATTATTTGTAAAATCATAAGGGGTAACATCAGCGTTTCATGTGTAAAATCATAAGGGGTACCATCAGCGTTTTAAGTATAAAATCATAAGGGGTAACATCAGCGTTTTATGTGTAAAAATCATAAGGGGTAACATTAGCGTTTTATGTGTAAAAATCATAAGGGGTAACATCAGCGTTTTATGTGTAAAATCATAAGGGGTACCATCACCGTTTTATGTGTAAAATCATATGGATTACCATCAACATTTATGTGTAAAATCATAAGGGGTACCATCAGCGTTTTATGTATAAAAATCATAAGGGGTACCATCAGCGTTTTATGTGTAAAAATCATAAGGGGTACCATCAGCGTTTTATGTGTAAAATCATAAGGGGTAACGTCCGCGTTTTATGTGTAAAATCATAAGGGGTAACATCAGCGTTTTATGTGTAAAATCATAAGGGGTACCATCAGCGTTTTATGTGTAAAAATCATAAGGGGTAACGTCCGCGTTTTATGTGTAAAAATCATAAGGCGTACCATCAGCGTTTTATGTGTAAATTCATAAGGGGTACCATCAGCGTTTTATGTGTAAAAATCATAAGGGGTACCATCAGTGTTTTATGTGTAAAATCAAAAAGGGTAACATCAGCGTTTTATGTGTAAAATCATAAGGGGTACCATCAGCGTTTTATGTGTAAAAATCATAAGGGGTACCATCAGTGTTTTATGTGTAAAATCAAAAAGGGTAACATCAGCGTTTTATGTGTAAAAATCATAAGGGGTAACATCAGCGTTTTATGTGTAAAAATAATGAGGGGTACCATCAGCGTTTTATGTGTAAAAATAATGAGGGGTACCATCAGCGTTTTATGTGTAAAAATAATGAGGGGTAACATTAGCGTTTTTTGTGTAAAAATCATGAGGGGTACCATCAGCGTTTTATGTGTAAAAATCATAAGGGGTAACATTAGTGTTTTATGTGTAAAAATCATGAGGGGTACCATCAGCGTTTTATGTGTAAAATCATAAGGGGTAACATTAGCGTTTTATGTGTAAAAATCATAAGGGGTACCATCAGCGTTTTATGTGTAAAAATCATAAGGGGTACCATCAGCGTTTTATGTGTAAAAATCATAAGGGGTAACATTAGCGTTTTATGTGTAAAAATCATAAGGGGTACCATCAGCGTTTTATGTGTAAAAATCATAAGGGGTAACATTAGCGTTTTATGTGTAAAAATCATAAGGGGTAACATTAGCGTTTTTTGTGTAAAAATAATGAGGGGTACCATCAGCGTTTTATGTGTAAAAATCATAAGGGGTACCATCAGCGTTTTATGTGTAAAAATCATAAGGGGTAACATTAGCGTTTTATGTGTAAAAATCATGAGGGGTACCATCAGCGTTTTATGTGTAAAATCATAAGGGGTAACATCAGCGTTTTATGTGTAAAATCATAAGGGGTACCATCAGCGTTTTATGTGTTAAATCATATGGGGTACCATCAGCATTTATGTGTGAAATCATAAGGGGTACCATCAGCGTTTTATGTGTAAAATCATAAGGGGTACCATCAGCGTTTTATGTGTAAAATCATAAGGGGTACCATCAGCGTTTTATGTGTAAAAATCATAAGGGGTAACATTAGCGTTTTATGTGTAAAAATCATAAGGGGTAACATTAGCGTTTTTTGTGTAAAAATAATGAGGGGTACCATCAGCGTTTTATGTGTAAAAATCATAAGGGGTACCATCAGCGTTTTATGTGTAAAAATCATAAGGGGTAACATTAGCGTTTTATGTGTAAAAATCATGAGGGGTACCATCAGCGTTTTATGTGTAAAATCATAAGGGGTAACATCAGCGTTTTATGTGTAAAATCATAAGGGGTACCATCAGCGTTTTATGTGTTAAATCATATGGGGTACCATCAGCATTTATGTGTGAAATCATAAGGGGTACCATCAGCGTTTTATGTGTAAAATCATAAGGGGTACCATCAGCGTTTTATGTGTAAAATCATAAGGGGTACCATCAGCGTTTTATGTGTAAAAATCATAAGGGGTAACATCAGCGTTTTATGTGTAAAATCATAAGTGGTAACATCAGCTTTTTTATTTGTAAAATCATAAGGGGTACCATCAGCGTTTTAAGTATAAAATCATAAGGGGTACCATCAGCGTTTTATGTGTAAAAATCATAAGGGGTACCATCAGCGTTTTATGTGTAAAAATCATAAGGGGTACCATCAGCGTTTCATGTGTAAAATCATAAGGGGTACCATCAGCGTTTTAAGTATAAAATCATAAGGGGTACCATCAGCGTTTTATGTGTAAAAATCATAAGGGGTACCATCAGCGTTTTATGTGTAAAAATCATAAGGGGTACCATCAGCGTTTCATATGTAGAATCATAAGGAGTACCATCAGCGTTTTATATGTAGAATCATAAGAGGTACCATCAGCGTTTTATAAATAGAATCATAAGGGGTACCATCAGCGTTCCAAATGTAGAATCATAAGGAGTACCATCAGCGTTTTATATGTAGAATCATAAGAGGTACCATCAGCGTTTTATAAATAGAATCATAAGAGGTACCATCAGCGTTTTATAAATAGAATCATAAGGGGTACCATCAGCGTTCCAAATGTAGAATCATAAGGAGTACCATCAGCGTTTTATATGTAGAATCATAAGAGGTACCATCAGCGTTTTATAAATAGAATCATAAGGAGTACCATCAGCGTTTTATAAATAGAATCATAAGAGGTACCATCAGCGTTTTATAAATAGAATCATAAGGGGTACCATCAGCGTTCCAAATGTAGAATCATAAGGAGTACCATCAGCGTTTTATATGTAGAATCATAAGAGGTACCATCAGCGTTTTATAAATAGAATCATAAGGGGTACCATCAGCGTTTTATATGTAGAATCATAAGAGGTACCATCAGCGTTTTATAAATAGAATCATAAGGGGTACCATCAGCGTTCCAAATGTAGAATCATAAGGAGTACCATCAGCGTTTTATAAATAGAATCATAAGAGGTACCATCAGCGTTTTATAAATAGAATCATAAGGGGTACCATCAGCGTTCCAAATGTAGAATCATAAGGAGTACCATCAGCGTTTTATATGTAGAATCATAAGAGGTACCATCAGCGTTTTATAAATAGAATCATAAGGAGTACCATCAGCGTTTTATATGTAGAATCATAAGAGGTACCATCAGCGTTTTATAAATAGAATCATAAGGGGTACCATCAGCGTTCCAAATGTAGAATCATAAGGAGTACCATCAGCGTTTCATATGTAGAATCATAAGAGGTACCATCAGCGTTTTATAAATAGAATCATAAGGGGTACCATCAGCGTTCCAAATGTAGAATCATAAGGAGTACCATCAGCGTTTTATAAATAGAATCATAAGGGGTACCATCAGCGTTCCAAATGTAGAATCATAAGGGTTACCATCAGCGTTTTATATGTAGAATCATAAGGGGTACCATCAGCGTTTCATATGTAGAACTATCAGGGGTAATATCAGCGTTTTATTGTTCTACACTAGGTATTGAAGTACACTAGGTAGTGAACACTAGGTATTGAAGTACACTAGGTAGTGAACACTAGGTAGTGAAGTACACTAGATAGTAAGTACACTAGGTAGTTAAGTACACTAGATAGTAAGTACAATTGGTAGTGAAGTACACTAGGTAGTGAAGTATACTAGGTAGTGAAAAGTAGGTAGTGAAGTACACTAGGTAGTGAAGTACAGTAGATAGTAAGTACACTAGGTTGTGAAGTACACTAGGTAGTGAACACTAGGTAGTGAAGTACACTAGGTAGTGAAGTACACTAGGAAGTGAACAGTAGGTAGTGAAGTACACTAGATAGTAAGTACACTAGGTAGGGAAGTACACAAGGTAGTGAACACTAGATAGTGAAGTACACTAGGTTGTGAACACTAGGTACTCTGCCCGCATTGACATTATTTGAGAATTGAACGGAGCTGATGACATCACTGTTTTCACCAGAGCGGCTGTACAGCCCAATCAAATTCTGTTGCATTTTTTTCCTGTTTAACACTGTGAAGCTGCTATGAAACGATCAGCATTGTATAAAGGGCTATATAAATAAAGTTGACTTGTTGTTCAAAACCTTTTGGTAAAATTTGGGATACCAGGATTCTCCTGATCCCAGCCAAAGGGTGCATTTCAGGAACAACGCTTTAGTAAAAACGTAAAACTTGTAAAAAAAAAAAACACATTTTATCATGTAATATATACATATTTATATTTTTTATTTTGCATTTGATTAGTTTAACTGTTAAAGTAATAAATTAGAAGTAGACGTCAGCAGTCTTAACCCTTCAGTACAGGAAAGTAAAAAAGAGATATTGGCACCATAAACGAATCCCCCAAACAGCCGTCAATGTCTAACTAAATCATATATTTAATCCTGTGTAATAAATAGTGTTTACTTAATCTGTGTATAAACTACACTGGCACAATCATCAGAGATGAATCAGTAGTTTCTAACAATTGCATTAATGCGTGTATATTTGTTTACGGAGTACGAAAACCCCAAAGGGACATGGTGACATGGATTTAATGCTTTTCACGCTCTAAACTTTTGAGTTCTTTGCAAATGAATGCAAAGTTTCTTTGGGGAAAACGCAGAAGTTTTGCAAGAGAACACAAAAGTATTAAAATCTATATTTTCCCTCTAATTTCATATTTTTTCCATCAATATGTCCCTTAAGTGTCTCCGTAGGGGTCTGTGTTTAGAGGAAATTAAAACATGTGAAGGGGGTGTTTATGTTCTTTCTCTTTAAAATAAAACCCTTTAAGTGACCCGCATTAGTGTCTGAGAGAGTGTGTGTCTGGATCAGGGCGTCTGAGAGAGTGTGTGTCTGGATCAGGCCGTCTGAGAGAGTGTGTGTCTGGATCAGGCCGTCTGAGAGAGTGTGTGTCTGGATCAGGCCGTCTGAAAGAGTGTGTGTCTGGATCAGGGCGTCTGAGAGAGTGTGTGTCTGGATCAGGGCGTCTGAGAGAGTGTGTGTCTGGATCAGGGCGTCTGAGAGAGTGTGTGTCTGGATCAGGGCGTCTGAGAGAGTGTGTGTCTGGATCAGGGCGTCTGAGAGAGTGTGTGTCTGGATCAGGGCGTCTGAGAGAGTGTGTGTCTGGATCAGGGCGTCTGAGAGAGTGTGTGTCTGGATCAGGCCGTCTGAAAGAGTGTGTGTCTGGATCAGGGCGTCTGAGAGAGTGTGTGTCTGGATCAGGGCGTCTGAGAGAGTGTGTGTCTGGATCAGGCCGTCAGAGAGTGTGTGTCTGGATCAGGGCGTCTGAGAGAGTGTGTGTCTGGATCAGGGCGTCTGAGAGAGTGTGTGTCTGGATCAGGGCGTCTGAGAGAGAGAGTGTGTCTGGATCAGGGCGTCTGAGAGAGTGTGTGTCTGGATCAGGGCGTCTGAGAGAGTGTGTGTCTGGATCAGGGCGTCTGAGAGAGTGTGTGTCTGGATCAGGCCTCTGAGAGAGTGTGTGTCTGGATCAGGGCGTCTGAGAGAGTGTGTGTCTGGATCAGGGCGTCTGAGAGAGTGTGTGTGTCTGGATCAGGCCGTCTGAGAGAGTGTGTGTGTCTGGATCAGGCCGTCTGAGAGAGTGTGTGTCTGGATCAGGGCGTCTGAGAGAGTGTGTGTCTGGATCAGGGCGTCTGAGAGAGAGAGGGTGTCTGGATCAGGGCGTCTGAGAGAGAGAGTGTGTCTGGATCAGGGCGTCTGAGAGAGTGTGTGTCTGGATCAGGGCGTCTGAGACAGAGAGTGTGTCTGGATCAGGGCGTCTGAGAGAGTGTGTGTCTGGATCAGGGCGTCTGAGAGAGTGTGTGTCTGGATCAGGGCGTCTGAGAGAGAGAGTGTGTCTGGATCAGGGCGTCTGAGAGAGAGTGTGTGTCTGGATCAGGGCGTCTGAGACAGAGAGTGTGTCTGGATCAGGGCGTCTGAGAGAGTGTGTGTCTGGATCAGGGCGTCTAAAAAAGTGTGTGTCTGGATCAGGGCGTCTGAGAGAGTGTGTGTCTGGATCAGGGCGTCTGAGAGAGTGTGTGTCTGGATCAGGCCTCTGAGAGAGTGTGTGTGTCTGGATCAGGGCGTCTGAGAGAGTGTGTGTGTCTGGATCAGGGCGTCTGAAAGAGTGTGTGTCTGGATCAGGGCGTCTGAGAGAGTGTGTGTCTGGATCAGGGCGTCTGAGAGAGTGTGTGTCTGGATCAGGGCGTCTGAGAGAGTGTGTATCTGGATCAGGGCGTCTGAGAGAGTGTGTGTCTGGATCAGGGCGTCTGAGAGAGTGTGTGTCTGGATCAGGGCGTCTGAGAGAGTGTGTGTCTGGATCAGGGCGTCTGAGAGAGTGTGTGTGTCTGGATCAGGCCGTCTGAGAGAGTGTGTGTGTCTGGATCAGGCCGTCTGAGAGAGTGTGTGTCTGGATCAGGGCGTCTGAGAGAGTGTGTGTCTGGATCAGGGCGTCTGAGAGAGAGAGTGTGTCTGGATCAGGGCGTCTGAGAGAGTGTGTGTCTGGATCAGGGCGTCTAAAAAAGTGTGTGTCTGGATCAGGGCGTCTGAGAGAGTGTGTGTCTGGATCAGGGCGTCTGAGAGAGAGAGTGTGTCTGGATCAGGGCGTCTGAGAGAGTGTGTGTGTCTGGATCAGGGCGTCTGAGAGAGTGTGTGTCTGGATCAGGGCGTCTGAGAGAGAGAGTGTCTGGATCAGGGCGTCTGAGAGAGTGTGTGTGTCTGGATCAGGGCGTCTGAGAGAGTGTGTGTCTGGATCAGGGCGTCTGAGAGAGAGAGTGTGTCTGGATCAGGGCGTCTGAGAGAGTGTGTGTCTGGATCAGGGCGTCTAAAAAAGTGTGTGTCTGGATCAGGGCGTCTGAGAGAGAGTGTGTGTCTGGATCAGGGCGTCTGAGAGAGAGTGTGTGTCTGGATCAGGGCGTCTGAGACAGAGAGTGTGTCTGGATCAGGGCGTCTGAGAGAGTGTGTGTCTGGATCAGGGCGTCTAAAAAAGTGTGTGTCTGGATCAGGGCGTCTGAGAGAGTGTGTGTCTGGATCAGGGCGTCTGAGAGAGTGTGTGTCTGGATCAGGCCTCTGAGAGAGTGTGTGTGTCTGGATCAGGCCTCTGAGAGAGTGTGTGTCTGGATCAGGGCGTCTGAGAGAGTGTGTGTGTCTGGATCAGGGCGTCTGAAAGAGTGTGTGTCTGGATCAGGCCGTCTGAGAGAGTGTGTGTCTGGATCAGGGCGTCTGAGAGAGTGTGTGTCTGGATCAGGGCGTCTGAGAGAGTGTGTGTCTGGATCAGGGCGTCTGAGAGAGTGTGTGTCTGGATCAGGGCGTCTGAGAGAGTGTGTGTCTGGATCAGGGCGTCTGAGAGAGTGTGTGTCTGGATCAGGGCGTCTGAGAGTGTGTGTGTCTGGATCAGGGCGTCTGAGAGAGTGTGTGTCTCTGGATCAGGGCGTCTGAGAGAGTGTGTGTCTGGATCAGGGCGTCTGAGAGAGTGTGTGTCTGGATCAGGGCGTCTGAGAGAGTGTCTGGATCAGGGCATCTGAGAGAGTGTGTGTCTGGATCAGGCCGTCTGAGAGAGTGTGTGTCTGGATCAGGGCGTCTGAAAGAGTGTGTGTCTGGATCAGGGCGTCTGAGAGAGTGTGTGTGTCTGGATCAGGGCGTCTGAAAGAGTGTGTGTCTGGATCAGGGCGTCTGAGAGAGTGTGTGTCTGGATCAGGGCGTCTGAGAGAGTGTGTGTCTGGATCAGGGCGTCTGAGAGAGTGTGTGTCTGGATCAGGGCGTCTGAGAGAGTGTGTGTCTGGATCAGGGCGTCTGAGAGAGTGTGTGTCTGGATCAGGGCGTCTGAGAGAGTGTGTGTCTGGATCAGGGCGTCTGAGAGAGTGTGTGTGTCTGGATCAGGGCGTCTGAGAGTGTGTGTGTCTGGATCAGGGCGTCTGAGAGAGTGTGTGTCTGGATCAGGGCGTCTGAGAGAGTGTGTGTCTGGATCAGTGCGTCTGAGAGAGTGTGTGTCTGGATCAGGGCGTCTGAGAGAGTGTGTGTCTGGATCAGTGTGAGATCAGTGTGAGATCAGTGTGAGATCAGTGTAAGAGCAGTGTAAGAGCAGTGTAGGATCAGTGTAGGATCAGTGTAAGATCAGTTTAAGATCAGTTTAAGATCAGTGTAAGATCAGTGTAAGAGCAGTGTAAGATCAGTTTAAGATCCGTGTAAGATCAGTGTAAGAGCAGTGTAAGAGCAGTGTAAGAGCAGTGTAGGATCAGTGTAAGAGCAGTGTAGGATCAGTGTAAGAGCAGTGTAGGATCAGTGTAAGATCAGTTTAAGATCAGTGTAAGATCAGTGTAAGAGCAGTGTAAGATCAGTGTAAGATCAGTGTAAGATCAGTGTAAGAGCAGTGTAAGATCAGTTTAAGATCAGTGTAAGAGCAGTGTAAGAGCAGTGTAAGATCAGTGTAAGAGCAGTGTAAGAGCAGTGTAAGATCAGTGTAAGATCAGTGTAAGATCAGTGTAAGATCAGTGTAAGAGCAGTGTAAGATCAGTGTAAGATCAGTGTAAGAGCAGTGTAAGAGCAGTGTAAGATCAGTTTAAGATCAGTGTAAGAGCAGTGTAAGAGCAGTGTAAGATCAGTGTAAGAGCAGTGTAAGATCAGTGTAAGAGCAGTGTAAGATCAGTGTAAGAGCAGTGTAAGATCAGTGTAAGATCAGTGTAAGATCAGTGTAAGATCAGTGTAAGAGCAGTGTAAGAGCAGTGTAAGATCAGTGTAAGAGTAATGTAAGATCAGTGTAAGATCAGTTTAAGATCAGTGTAAGAGTAGTGTAAGATCAGTGTAAGAGTAGTGTAAGATCAGTGTAAGATCAGTGTAAGAGCAGTGTAAGAGCAGTGTAAGAGCAGTGTAAGAGCAGAGTAAGTTCAGTGTAAGAGCAGTGTTAGATCAGTGTAAGATCAGTGTAAGATCCGTGTAAGAGCAGTGTAAGATCAGTGTAAGAGCAGTGTTAGATCAGTGTAAGATCCGTGTAAGATCCGTGTAAGAGCAGTGTAAGATCAGTGTAAGAGCAGTGTTAGATCAGTGTAAGAGCAGTGTTAGATCAGTGTAAGAGCAGTGTAAGAGCAGTGTTAGAGCAGTGTAAGAGCAGTGTTAGATCAGTGTAAGAGCAGTGTTAGATCAGTGTAAGATCAGTGTAAGAGCAGTGTTAGATCAGTGTAAGAGCAGTGTAAGAGCAGTGTAAGATCAGTGTAAGAGCAGTGTAAGAGCAGTGTTAGAGCAGTGTAAGAGCAGTGTAAGAGCAGTTAGATCAGTGTAAGATCAGTTTAAGATCAGTGTAAGAGCAGTGTAAGAGCAGAGTAAGAGCAGTGTAAGAGCAGTGTTAGATCAGTGTAAGAGCAGTGTTAGATCAGTGTTAGATCAGTGTAAGAGCAGAGTAAGAGCAGTGTAAGAGCAGTGTTAGATCAGTGTAAGAGCAGTGTTAGATCAGTGTTAGATCAGTGTAAGAGCAGTGTAAGAGCAGTGTTAGAGCAGTGTAAGAGCAGTGTTAGATCAGTGTAAGAGCAGTGTAAGTGCAGAGTAAGATCAGTGTAAGAGCAGTGTTAGATCAGTGTAAGAGCAGTGTAAGAGCAGTGTTAGATCAGTGTAAGAGCAGTGTAAGAGCAGTGTAAGTGCAGAGTAAGATCAGTGTAAGAGCAGTGTTAGATCAGTGTAAGAGCAGTGTTAGAGCAGTGTAAGAGCAGTGTAAGATCAGTGTAAGAGAAGTGTTAGATCAGTTTAAGAGCAGTGTAAGAGCAGTGTAAGAGCAGTGTAAGATCAGTGTAAGAGCAGTGTAAGATCAGTGTAAGATCAGTGTAAGATTAGTGTAAGAGCAGTGTTAGATCAGTTTAAGAGCAGTGTTAGATCAGTTTAAGAGCAGTGTTAGATCAGTGTAAGAGCAGTGTTAGATCAGTTTAAGAGCAGTGTTAGATCAGTGTAAGAGCAGTGTAAGAGCAGTGTAAGATCAGTGTAAGATCAGTGTAAGAGCAGTGTAAGATCAGTGTAAGAGCAGTGTAAGATTAGTGTAAGTTCAGTGTAAGAGCAGTGTAAGAGCAGTGTAAGATCAGTGTAAGATCAATGTAAGAGCAGTGTAAGATCAGTGTAAGAGCTGTGTAAGAGCAGTGTAAGAGCAATGTAAGATCAGTGTAAGATCAATGTAAGATCAGTGTAAGATCAGTGTAAGATCAGTGTAAGAGCAGTGTAAGATCAGTGTAAGATCAATGTAAGAGCAGTGTAAGATCAGTGTAAGAGCAGTGTAAGATCAGTGTAAGAGCAGTGTAAGATTAGTGTAAGTTCAGTGTAAGTTCAGTGTAAGAGCAATGTAAGATCAGTGTAAGATCAATGTAAGAGCAGTGTAAGATCAGTGTAAGAGCTGTGTAAGAGCAGTGTAAGAGCAATGTAAGATCAGTGTAAGATCAATGTAAGATCAGTGTAAGATCAGTGTAAGATCAGTGTAAGAGCAGTGTAAGATCAGTGTAAGAGCAGTGTAAGGCGTCTGAAAGTATATATTATTATCCAGTAAGTATTTAATCCACAGCGTCAACAATAACTGCATATCCAAAACAAGGCAGAGAATCTAACATTCCATTTAGTTAAGTTTGCATTCACATTATTGCTTCAGTTTTGCTAATAGTGTTAAATTCTGTCACCAAATCAAAAGGTATACTACTACTATGGCCGTTCATGTCGAGTGCGACGAACTGCTTCCCGTTTTGAGCTTCTCTCTTCCAGAAATGACTTATAGGACTCCTGAGAGTCCCTGCGGCCGTTGTCAATTGCTGCACGCCAGTTGGGTCTGTCAATTGCAAGTGCCTCCCAGTTGTCCAGGTTGATGGAGAAGGCCTGAAGATCCCTCTTAATGACATCTTTAAAACGTAGATGGGGGCGACCATGTTTGCGGGGGGCATTTGCCAGCTCGCCATACAGCAAGATTTTTGGGAGGCGGGTGTCCTTCATTCGATAGATATGTCCAATCCAACGGAGGTGGCGTTCACGAAGGATGGTGTACAGGTCACTGGAACCAGTTCTCCCAAGTATGACAGAGTTTGGCACATGGTCCTTCCAGCATACACCCAGTATGGAGCGGAGGCAGCGAAAATGGAAGGCGTTGAGGCGATGTTCGTGCCTCCTGTAAGTTGTCCATGTCTCACTTGCATATAGCAAGGTGCTAAGTACACATGCATGATACACACGGACTTTGAGGAGCAATGAGAGGTTCTTGTTGTGCCAGACACGCTTGCTCAATTTTCCAAACACCGATGATGCCCTCCCAATGCGCATGTCAAGCTCTGCGTCAAGGTTATTGTTGTTTGATACTGTGGAACCCAGGTAGGTGAATTTGTCTACCACAGATAGAGGTGTGTTGTTAATGTATACTGTAGGGTTCAGGGTTGCAGGTTGGGCAAGGATAACTGTTTTTTTAAGACTGATCTGCAAACCAAACTCTAGACATGCAGCGGCAAAAGATGAGCAGAGTAGTTGTAGATCTACCTCTGAGTGGGCAACAAAGGCAGCATCATCAGCATAAAGCAGCTCACGTACCAGAACATGGCGTACTTTAGTCTTTGCCCGCAGTCTGGCCAGATTGAACAGCTTTCCTGAGCTGCGGGTGTGTAGCAGGATACCCGAGTCATCAGGGAAGGCACGGCGTAGTAGGGCAGAGAAGAAAATTCCGAAAAGGGTAGGAGCAAGGACACATCCCTGCTTTACTCCACACCTTATCTGGAACTCTTCAGAGCAAGTGCCTTCAGAGTGTACAGTTGCCTTCATGCCCTCATGAAACTCAGTGATCACCTTCAGTAACTTTGGAGGGCAGCCAAGTCTTTGTAGGATGAGGAAAAGTCCAGATCGACTAACGTAGTCAAAAGCCTTGGTCAAGTCTACAAACACCAAGAACAGAGGTTTATGCTGTTCAATACACTTTTCCTGTAGTTGACGAACACAGAACACCATGTCTGCTATGGAGCGGCCAGCACGAAACCCACACTGGCTTTCAGGGAGGATACGGTCAGCAAGGATTTGTAGACGTGGTAGAATAGTGCGAGCAAATATCTTCCCAGCAAGACTGAGCAGAGATATTCCTCTGAAGTTGTTACAGTCTGCACGGTCCCCCTTGTTCTTATAGATGGTGATGATGTTGGCATCTCTAAGGACATCTGGGAGATATCCACTCTTCCAGCACATCACAACCAGATGATGTAGGACAGAGGCAAGAACATCACCGCCTGCCTTATAAGCCTCAGGGGGGAGGCCGTCAGCTCCAGGAGACTTGTTATTTTTTATTGCTTTAATTGCAGATTTGATTTCCTCAATGGTAATATCTGCATCCAGATCAGACATAGGGGGGAGCTCAGGAACAGCCGCGGTTATTGCCAGTGTGTTGGCTGTGACAGGCTGAGCATAGAGAAGGCTATAGTGCTCTGCCCATCTCGCCAATTGAGATTCCAAATCAGTCAGAAGTTCACCTGATAGGGAACAGAGTGGAGACGATTTTTTAGGGATTGGGCCCAAGGCTTCTTTCAGTCCTTCAAAGACTCCTCGAATGTTTCCAATGGATGCACTTGACTCAATACGGTCACACAGTGTGCTCCAGTAAGCCTGCATGGCTGTGCGAGTGACCCGCTGGACATTGCGGCATGCCTGCTTCAAAGCTGCCTTATTTGAGCGAGTGTTATGCTGCAGGTAGGACAGTCTGGCTGAGCGCTTAGAGTCAATTTCAGGTAGGAGCAGGCTGGCATGGGTTTTGAACCAGTCAGGCTGGGATCTGGATCGCTTTCCAAAGATGGAAAAAAAAAGCAGCCTTTGTGGTAGTAGAGTGGAAGTGCTGCCAGGCAGCCGTGATGTCTGCATGAGGAGGTGAGGAGTCAAAGCTGGAAGCAAGTAGTTCCTGGAACGCATGCTGCAACGCAGGAACATAGGTTGCAGAAACATCCAGACGAGGAGTAGGCTTAGGCCTGGCATAATGAAACTTGTTTGGGACCATCCTTAGTTTGCAACGTAGAAGGGCGTGGTCCGTGTCACAGTCTGCTGAGTGTAGTGATCGACAGTGTGTTACTTCCTTCAAATGTTCACGCTTCACCAGTACATGGTCAAGTTGGTGCCAGCGCTTAGAACGTGGATGGCGCCAGGTGACCTTGGAGGAGCTTGAGCCCTGAAAGAATGAGGAGGGGACACAGAGTTTGTGGGTGCTACAAAATTCCAGTAAGCGCTGACCGTTGTCATTCATGTTGCCATATCCATGGCTTCCCAGAATGTCAGGCCATGCACTAGCGTTAGCACCCACTCGGGCATTAAAGTCACCAAGGATCATCAAACGTTCAGTTGAGGGGGTCTTCTGAACAATGGCGCTAAGTTGATTGTAGAAAGATTCCTTTACATCTAAATCAGAAGTCAGTGTAGGGGCGTAAGTGGCTATGATCGTAACTGGGCCACAGTTTGTGTGCAGGCGCAGTGAGGAGAGGCGTGAGGAGATGGGCACAGGTTTTTCCACTGAGGACAGTAGCCTGTTTTGGATTGCAAAACCAACACCGTGCATTGGTCTGTCACCGTCTGGGTATCCATTCCAGAATAAAGTATAGTTTTTTTCCCGGACAGAGCCAACACCGGTCAGCCAGGTTTCACTCAGGGCAGCGATGGAGATGTTAAGTCGGAGTAGTTCTGCATCAATCAGGGCTGATTTACGGGGTGAGACGCAGTCCATGTCAGAACTAACACCAAGAGAGCGTACATTCCAGCATGCGATGGAGGTGTATGCGACAGTTGCAGGATGACGACCAGGTCGCGCCTGCCGTACACGCGAACCTTGCCGAGCAACGACAGCACTCTTAAAGACAGAGTGCTCCCGAGTTGCCAGTCGTGGAAGCTGAAAGTTTGCCGTCATAAAGGAGAGATGAGATGCTCATAGTAGAGAGCGCCCGGGCAAAAAATTTAAGTGAAAGCATGCATGCCCAGGTCAAACTTCCACCTCTGGACTCAGCGCTACAAATTCCAACGGAACACAGGTGTGTGACAGTTGGTGTAGTTATGAGTTGCCCCGCAGTGACCAACTGACTAGGTCTATTGCCCCGTGACCATTGGCGAGGTGCTCTTCTGCTCACCGGGCGACTGAGACAGACCGACTCAGGTGCTATGAAAGCAGACGCGCTCTGATACTCAGCATACCAGCCCCTGCTGCCGGGCTAGTAGGGTAGGGTGGACTGGGTTTCGTCTGGTCTCTCGCCTTTGACCTGTCTGGCTTGCTTAAAGCTACCAGGGGTACAAGTCCCCCGCCAGCTTAGCTCTCAGGGTCATTGGGACTCACAAGCTGTTCCGCCACGACAAGGCACCAGTCCAACAGAATCAGTGTAAGAGCAGTGTAAGATCAGTGTAAGAGCAGTGTAAGGCGTCTGAAAGTATATATTATTATCCAGTAAGTATTTAATCCACAGCGTCAACAATAACTGCATATCCAAAACAAGGCAGAGAATCTAACATTCCATTTAGTTAAGTTTGCATTCACATTATTGCTTCAGTTTTGCTAAGATCAGTGTAAGATCAGTGTAAGATCAGTGTAAGAGCAGTGTAAGATCAGTGTAAGAGCAGTGTAAGGCGTCTGAAAGTATATATTATTATCCAGTAAGTATTTAATCCACAGCGTCAACAATAACTGCATATCCAAAACAAGGCAGAGAATCTAACATTCCATTTAGTTAAGTTTGCATTCACATTATTGCTTCAGTTTTGCTAATAGTGTTAAATTCTGTCACCAAATCAAAAGGTATATCGCTCCAATATTATGGATTGATGGGAGAACGTGATTCTCATTAAACGAAATCAGAAGGCTGGCGCTGTGATCACAGGATATAATATGGAATATTACAATCGGAGTCACGTCTCAAGTGAAAAGATGTAATTGAGCCACAGTGTAAGACTTTGATAACCACTACCAAAGTATCCAATGAAAGCAAGGCATTCTGGGTAAGTCCCACAACACACGCGAGATGCCCTCAAACACACACACAGACGCTCCAGTCCTGATCCGGCACTTTAATGACCCCATTCACACAAGATCAGAGCCACGGATGTTATTGACACAAATGTTCAGTGCTATATTCTTCTATAATCAGTGCAGAAGAGATCTGATCTGAGATCTGTTTCCGGACTTCAGCTCGCGGTTAACTTTCCCAGTCTCCAGATGGCGAGTCCGGCCGCTCTTCATCCTCGGAGTCATTGGCGACCTTCTTCATCCTCAGCATGGCGGCCTTGATGCTGCGCTCTAGCTCTGAGTCTGTGCTGAGGGGCGGGGCACGTGAGGGCGGGGCTTTCTTCAGGGCCACGCCCTGACGGATGGCTGACAGGAGGCTGTCTCTGACATCAGCGCTCTCAGGGCTGGGCGTGACCTTCCGCAGCCGCTGCTGCCCGCGCTGTAGAGACGCCAGGAGCTCGTCCATCGATCCTGCACCAAACACACACTTTACTCACACAGAGACATTCAGATCATCCTCAGAATATAGCAATAAATACAGAACGCGCCGTGTTTAGGACATGACAATTAATGCCTAAATGCCTGGATAAATATGCTCAATGAGCCGTGCCAGTCCTAAACGTAAAATACACCGATCTGGAATAACATTATGATCCTAATATTGTGTTGGTCCCCCTCCATGACCCTGTGGCCGGTTCTCCACTGGTCCTCCATGACCCTGTGGCCGGTTCTCCACTGGTCCTCCATGACCCTGTGGCCGGTTCTCCACTGGTCCTCCATGACCCTGTGGCCGGTTCTCCACTGGTCCTCCATGACCCTGTGGCCGGTTCTCCACTGGTCCTCCATGACCCTGTGGCCGGTTCTCCACTGGTCCTCCATGACCCTGTGGCCGGTTCTCCACTGGTCCTCCATGACCCTGTGGCCGGTTCTCCACTGGTCCTCCATGACCCTGTGGCCGGTTCTCCACTGGTCCTCCATGACCCTGTGGCCGGTTCTCCACTGGTCCTCCATGACCCTGTGGCCGGTTCTCCACTGGTCCTCCATGACCCTGTGGCCGGTTCTCCACTGGTCCTCCATGACCCTGTGGCCGGTTCTCCACTGGTCCTCCATGAACCTGTGGCCGGTTCTCCACTGGTCCTCCATGACCCTGTGGCCGGTTCTCCACTGGTCCTCCATGACCCTGTGGCCGGTTCTCCACTGGTCCTCCATGACCCTGTGGCCGGTTCTCCACTGGTCCTCCATGACCCTGTGGCCGGTTCTCCACTGGTCCTCCATGACCCTGTGGCCGGTTCTCCACTGGTCCTTCATGACCCTGTGGCCGGTTCTCCACTGGTCCTTCATGACCCTGTGGCCGGTTCTCCACTGGTCCTTCATGACCCTGTGGCCGGTTCTCCACTGGTCCTTCATGACCCTGTGGCCGGTTCTCCACTGGTCCTTCATGACCCTGTGGCCGGTTCTCCACTGGTCCTTCATGACCCTGTGGCCGGTTCTCCACTGGTCCTTCATGACCCTGTGGCCGGTTCTCCACTGGTCCTTCATGACCCTGTGGCCGGTTCTCCACTGGTCCTTCATGACCCTGTGGCCGGTTCTCCACTGGTCCTTCATGACCCTGTGGCCGGTTCTCCACTGGTCCTTCATGACCCTGTGGCCGGTTCTCCACTGGTCCTTCATGACCCTGTGGCCGGTTCTCCACTGGTCCTTCATGACCCTGTGGCCGGTTCTCCACTGGTCCTTCATGACCCTGTGGCCGGTTCTCCACTGGTCCTTCATGACCCTGTGGCCGGTTCTCCACTGGTCCTTCATGACCCTGTGGCCGGTTCTCCACTGGTCCCTCCATGACCCTGTGGCCGGTTCTCCACTGGTCCTTCATGACCCTGTGGCCGGTTCTCCACTGGTCCTTCATGACCCTGTGGCCGGTTCTCCACTGGTCCTCCATGACCCTGTGGCCGGTTCTCCACTGGTCCTCCATGAACCTGTGGCCGGTTCTCCACTGGTCCTCCATGAACCTGTGGCCGGTTCTCCACTGGTCCTCCATGACCCTGTGGCCGGTTCTCCACTGGTCCTCCATGAACCTGTGGCCGGTTCTCCACTGGTCCTCCATGACCCTGTGGCCGGTTCTCCACTGGTCCTCCATGACCCTGTGGCCAGTTCTCCACTGGTCCTCCATGACCCTGTGGCCGGTTCTCCACTGGTCCTCCATGACCCTGTGGCCGGTTCTCCACTGGTCCTCCATGAACCTGTGGCCGGTTCTCCACTGGTCCTCCATGAACCTGTGGCCGGTTCTCCACTGGTCCTTCATGACCCTGTGGCCGGTTCTCCACTGGTCCTTCCTTGGAGCACTTTTGATAGAGACTGACCACTGCAGACCACTAAGCGTCACAATCTAGCCCTTGACAAACTCACTCAAATCCTTACGCTCAAAATCATAATGTCATAATGTTATGCCTGATCAGTGTATAATTTTAATTGACTTTGGGTCACTAATATGATTTGCAGTCAAATTCACAAAAACTGGGCTTAATTTGGTAAGATATAAAGAACTGTATTTCTGGACTGATGCTCACCCGAGTTCTGTTCTAGAGCGCTTCGGATCGGCATCTTCTCATTGGTTTGTGGAGGAGGAGGCGGAGGAAGAAGAGGAGGAGGAGGAGGTGGTGGAGGAAGAAGAGGAGGAGGAGGTGGAGGTGGAGGAGGAAGAAGAGGAGGAAGAAGAGGAGGAGGAGGAAGAAGAGGAGGAAGAAGAGGAGGTGGCGTCTGGTCTGGTTTTGCTGATGCGGATCCAGAGGGCAGCAGAATCTGCACCGGGATATCTCGCTGCTTCTGACTCCGCCCCTTCCTATGGGGGGTGGAGCTCTGAGGACCCAGGCTGATGATTGACAGGGGCTGGGAGGAGTCATCTCTACTGGAGTCATGTGACACTGTCTTTACATGAGCCGTCTGTAAGACATACTGACCCTGATGTCTCTAAACTCAAAGAAACACAGGAAAAAACACTGAAGCCATGCTGAATATGAAACTCTCACACACTCTCTCACACTCTCTCACACTCTCTCACACTCTCTCACACTCTCTCACACTCTCTCACACTCTCTCACACTCTCAAACACACTCACACTCTCTCAAACACACTCACACACTCTCTCACACTCTCTCACACTCTCTCACACTCTCAAACACACTCACACTCTCTCAAACACACTCACACACTCTCACACACTCTCTCACACTCTCTCACACTCTCAAACACACTCACACACACTCAAACACTCTCACACACTCTCACACACTCACACACTCTCACACACTCTCACACACTCTCACACACTCTCACACACTCTCACACACTCTCACACACACTCACACACTCTCAAACACTCTCACACACTCTCACACACTCTCACACACTCTCACACACTCTCACACACTCTCACACACACTCTCACACACACTCTCACACACACTCTCACACACACACTCTCACACACACACTCTCACACACACTCTCACACACTCTCACACTATAGGCGTAATGGTTTTTATACCGTACAAACCGTATTTTCTATCCCCTTACACTGCCCCTAAACCTACCCATCACACACACACACACACACACACACACACACACACACACACACACACACACACACACACACTGCCCCTAAACCTACCCATCACACACACACACACACACACACACACACACACACACACACACACACACTGCCCCTAAACCTACCCATCACACACACACACACACACACACACACACACACACACTGCCCCTAAACCTACCCATCACACACACACACACACACACACACACACACACACACACACACACACACACACACACACACACACACACACACACACACACACACACTGCCCCTAAACCTACCCATCACACACACACACACACACACACACACACACACACACTGCCCCTAAACCTACCCATCACACACACACACACACACACACACACACACAACACACAAACACACACACTGCCCCTGTCCCTAAACCTACCCATCACACACACACACACATACACACACTGCCCCTAAACCTACCCATCACACACACACACACATACACACACTGCCCCTAAACCTACCCATCACACACACACACACTGCCCCTGTCCCTAAACCTACCCATCACACACACACACACACACACACACACACACACACACACACACACACACACACACACACACACACACTGCCCCTGTCCCTAAACCTACCCCTCACACACACACACACACACACACACACACACACACACACTGCCCCTGTCCCTAAACCTACCCCTCACACACACACACACACACACACACACACACTGCCCCTGTCCCTAAACCTACCCCTGACACACACACACACACACACACACACACACACACACACACACACACACACACACACACACACACACACACACACACACACACACAGCCCCTGTTCCTAAACCTACCCCTCACTCACACACACACACACACACACACACACACACTGCCCCTGTCCCTAAACCTACCCCTCACACACACACACACACACACACACACACACACACACACACACACACTGCCCCTGTCCCTAAACCTACCCCTCACACACACACACACACAGCCCCTGTCCCTAAACCTACCCCTCACACACACACACACACACACACACACACAACGCTGCATTACCTCTCTGAAGCAGCGCAGTCTGTTGAGTGTCTTTGCTCTCTCGTTCTCCACCCATTGCTTCTGCTGCTCATCCTCAGCTCTCCTCTTCTCTCGCTTCTGCACACACACACACACACACACACACACACACGAGACACGCTCAGAGCGATGACAAGCACAAAAGAGGACTGTGAGTGTGCGTTTGAATCGGCCCCGTCACACAGGATGTGGAACTGGAATGACAGGAAGAGGAATTTATTGACAGAACGTCAGAGCTCAGTGGGGCATTCTGGGAAACGTTGGCCCATTAAAAGTTAATTTATCAAATATTATGAAATAACTGAACACATTGCGTTTGATTTCATTGGTGGATGATTTACATCCTGTTTGCATCATTCAGGGACTGCTCTCTGCACACACACACTCATGTTCTCCAGACACAAACACGTCAAGCACACGCGACACACAGCCCGTGTTCAGACTGAGCTCAGTTAGTGAAGCTGCACACACACACTCATGTTCT
>NC_137115.1:58790465-58807965 GCF_949357685.1 Gobio gobio | reverse complement strand
GTAGAGGTGTGAGGTGTGAGGTGTGAGCTGCAGAGGTGTGAGCTGTAGATGTGTGAGCTATATCTGTAGAGGTGTGAGCTGTAGAGGTGTGAGCTGTATCTGTAGAGGTGTGAGCTGTATCTGTAGAGGAGTGAGCTGTATCTGTAGAGGAGTGAGCTGTATCTGTAGAGGAGTTGTATCTGTAGAGGAGTTGTATCTGTAGAAGTGTGAGCTGTATCTGTAGAGGAGTGAGCTGTATCTGTAGAGGTGTGAGCTGTATCTGTAGAGGAGTGAGCTGTATCTGTAGAGGTGTGAGCTGTATCTGTTTCTGCAGAGGAGTGAGCTGTATCTATAGAGGTGTGAGCTGTAGAGGTGTGAGCTGTATCTGTAAAGGTGTGAGCTGTATCTGTAGAGGAGTGAGCTGTATCTGTAGAGGAGTGAGCTGTATCTGTAGAGGTGTGAGCTGTATCTGTACAGGAGTGAGCTGTATCTGTAGAGGTTTGAGCTGTAGAGGTATGAGCTGTATCTGTAGAGGTGTGAGCTGTATCTGTAGAGGAGTGAGCTGTATCTGTAGAGGAGTGAGCTGTATCTGTAAAGGTATGAGCTGTATCTGTAGAGGTGTGAGCTGTATCTGTAGAGGTGTGAGCTGTAGAGGTATGAGCTGTAGAGGTATGAGCTGTATCTGTAGAGGAGTGAGCTGTAGAGGTGTGAGCTGTATCTGTAGAGGAGTGAGCTGTATCGGTAGAGGAGTGAGCTGTATCTGTAGAGGAGTGAGCTGTATCTGTAGAGGTGTGAGCTGTATCTGTAGAGGAGTGAGCTGTATCTGTAGAGGTGTGAGCTGTATCTGTAGAGGAGTGAGCTGTACCTGTAGAGGTGTGAGCTGTAGAGGTGTGAGCTGTAGAGGTATGAGCTGTATCTGTAGAGGTGTGAGCTGTAGAGGTGTGAGCTGTATCTGTACAGGAGTGAGCTGTATCTGTAGAGGAGTGAGCTGTATCTGTAGAGGAGTGAGCTGTATCTGTAGAGTGAGCTGTATCTGTAGAGGTGTGAGCTGTAGAGGTATGAGCTGTATCTGTAGAGGACTGAGCTGTATCTGTACAGGAGTGAGCTGTATCTGTAGAGGAGTGAGCTGTATCTGTACAGGAGTGAGCTGTATCTGTAGAGGTGTGAGCTGTATCTGTAGAGGTGTGAGCTGTATCTTTACAGGAGTGAGCTGTATCTGTACAGGAGTGAGCTGTATCTGTACAGGAGTGAGCTGTATCTGTACAGGAGTGAGCTGTATCTGTAGAGGTGTGAGCTGTATCTGTAGAGGAGTGAGCTGTATCTGTAGAGGTGTGAGCTGTATCTGTAGAGGAGTGAGCTGTATCTGTAGAGGTGTGAGCTGTAGAGGTGTGAGCTGTAGAGGTGTGAGCTGTATCTGTAGTGGTGTGAGCTGTATCTGTAGAGGTGTGAGCAGTACAGGAGTGAGCTGTATCTGTAGAGGTGTGAGCTGTATCTGTAGAGGAGTGGGCTGTATCTGTAGAGGTGTGAGCTGTGTGAGCTGCTCACACCTCTATATGTAGAGGTGTGAGCTGTATCTGTAGAGGAGTGAGCTGTATCTGTAGAGGAGTGAGCTGTATCTGTACAGGAGTGAGCTGTAGAGGAGTGAGCTGTATCTGTAGAGGTGTGAGCTGTATCTGTAGAGGTGTGAGCTGTATCTGTAGAGGAGTGAGCTGTATCTGTAGAGGAGTGAGCTGTATCTGTAGAGGTGTGAGCTGTAGAGGAGTGAGCTGTATCTGTAGAGGTGTGAGCTGTATCTGTAGAGGCGTGAGCTGTATCTGTAGAGGTGTGAGCTGTATCTGTAGAGGAGTGGGCTGTATCTGTAGAGGTGTGAGCTGTATCTGTAGAGGAGTGAGTTGTATCTGTAGAGGAGTGAGTTGTTTCTGTAGAGGAGTGAGCTGTATCTGTAGAGGAGTGAGCTGTATCTGTACAGGAGTGAGCTGTATCTGTACAGGAGTGAGCTGTATCTGTAGAGGTATGAGCTGTATCTGTAGAGGAGTGAGCTGTATCTGTAGAGGTGTGAGCTGTATCTGTACAGGAGTGAGCTGTATCTGTACAGGAGTGAGCTGTATCTGTACAGGAGTGAGCTGTATCTGTAGAGGTATGAGCTGTATCTGTAGAGGAGTGAGCTGTATCTGTAGAGGTGTGAGCTGTATCTGTAGAGGTGTGAGCTGTATCTGTAGAGGTGTGAGCTGTATCTGTAGAGGTGTGAGCTGTATCTGTACAGGAGTGAGCTGTATCTGTAGAGGAGTGAGCTGTATCTGTAGAGGTATGAGCTGTATCTGTAGAGGAGTGAGCTGTATATGTAGAGGAGTGAGCTGTATCTGTAGAGGAGTGAGCTGTAGAGGAGTGAGCTGTATCTGTAGAGGAGTGAGCTGTATATGTAGAGGTATGAGCTGTATCTGTAGAGGAGTGAGCTGTAGAGGAGTGAGCTGTATCTGTAGAGGTATGAGCTGTATCTGTAGAGGAGTGAGCTGTATCTGTAGAGGAGTGAGCTGTAGAGGAGTGAGCTGTATCTGTAGAGGAGTGAGCTGTATCTGTAGAGGAGTGAGCTGTATCTGTAGAGGAGTGAGCTGTATCTGTAGAGGAGTGAGCCAGTGTGAGTGATCAAGGGAAGGTGTGTGTGTCATGTTCTAAGTGTGTGTGTGTCGTGTTCTAAGGTATGAATGTGCTGAGCCTGTACCTGAATCTCCGTCTTGTAGAGCGTGGAGATCTCCCTCATGTCTCTGAAGGGCTGCAGGAGGTTCTGGTAGAACTGAGTCCCCACACTCACAAACTCCCTGTAAGCCTCGTCTTCCTCCTCATAGATCTTCATCAGCCGCAGGAGTCCATCAGCGCAGGAGTGGCTCTGGACCAGCTGAGGAACCACAACAACAAACACACAATCACACAAACCAGCTGAGGAACCACAGCAACAAACACACAATCACACAAACCAGCTGAGGAACCACAACAACAAACACACAATCACACAAACCAGCGGAGGAACCACAACAACAAACACACAATCACACAAACCAGCGGAGGAACCACAACAACAAACACACAATCACACAAACCAGCGGAGGAACCACAACAACAAACACACAATCACACAAACCAGCGGAGGAACCACAACAACAAACACACAATCACACAAACCAGCTGAGGAACCACAGCAACAAACACACAATCACACAAACCAGCTGAGGAACCACAACAACAAACACACAATCACACAAACCAGCGGAGGAACCACAACAACAAACACACAATCACACAAACCAGCGGAGGAACCACAACAACAAACACACAATCACACAAACCAGCGGAGGAACCACAACAACAAACACACAATCACACAAACCAGCGGAGGAACCACAACAACAAACACACAATGACACAAGAGCAGGGTCATCACTGTGAGCTCCACAACAACAAACAGCAGAACGGGAAAAAATAGTAAAGTAGAGTAGAGTAGAACAGAACAGAGTAGAATAGAACAGAATAGAGTAGAATAGAACAGAACAGAGTAGAATAGAACAAAGTAGAATATAACACAGTAGAGTAGAGTAGAATAGAACAGAGTAGAATAGAACACAGTAGAGTAGAATAGAGTAGAATAGAACATAACAGAGTAGAATAGAACAGAATAGAGAGGAATAGAACAGAGTAGAGTTGAATAGAATAGAGTAGAATAGAACTGAATAGAGTAGAATAGAACAGAGTAGAGTAGAATATAACAGAGTAGAGTAGAATATAACAGAACTGAACAGAATAGAATACAATAGAACAGAATAGAGTAGAATAGAACAGAGTAGAGTAGAATAGAACAGAGTAGTGTAGAATAGAAAATAATAGAATAAAATAGAACAGAGTCGAATAGAATAGAACAGAATAGAACAGAGTAGAGTAGAATAGAATAGAGTAGAATAGAACAGAGTAGAGTAGAGTAGAATAGAATAGAACAGAACTGAACAGAATAGAATAAAATAGAACAGAGTAGAATAGAATAGAATAGAACAGAATAGAGTAGAATAGAATAGAACAGAATAGAGTAGAATAGAGCAGAGTAGTGTAGAATAGAAAATAATAGAATAAAATAGAACAGAGTTGAATAGAATAGAACAGAACCGAATAGAACTGAATAGAATTAAACAGAGTAGAGTAGCGTAGAGTAGAGTAGAGTAGAGTAGAGTAGAGTAGAACAGAGTAGAGTAGAGTAGAATAGATTAGAGTAGAATAGAGTAGAGTATAGTAGAATAGAGTAGAGTAGAGTAGAGTAGAATAGAGTAGAGTAGAATAGATTAGAGTAGAGTAGAATAGATTAGAGTAGAGTAGAGTAGAATAGAACAGAATAGAACTGAACAGAACTGAATAGAATAGAACAGAAGATAATAGAATAGAGTAGAATAGAACAGAGTAGAATAGAGTAGAGTAGAATAGAACAGAGTAGAGTAGAATAGAGTAGAATAGAGTAGAGTAGAGTAGAATAGAACAGAGTAGAGTAGAGTAGAGTAGAATAGAACAGAGTAGAGTAGAATAGAACAGAGTAGAGTAGAGTAGAACAGAGTAGAGTAGAACAGAGTAGAGTAGAGTAGAATAGAGTAGAGTAGAGTAGAGTAGAATAGAGTAGAACAGAGTAGAGTAGAATAGATTAGAGTAGAATAGAGTAGAGTAGAGTAGAGTAGAGTAGAATAGAGTAGAGTAGAATAGAGTAGAGTAGAGTAGAGTAGAATAGAGTAGAGTAGAGTAGAGTAGAATAGAGTAGAGTAGAGTAGAGTAGAGTAGAGTAGAATAGAGTAGAGTAGAGTAGAGTAGAATAGAGTAGAGTAGAGTAGAGTAGAATAGAGTAGAGTAGAGTAGAATAGAGTAGAGTAGAGTAGAGTAGAGTAGAGTAGAATAGAGTAGAGTAGAGTAGAGTAGAGTAGAGTAGAATAGAGTGGAGTAGAGTAGAGTAGAATAGAGTAGAGTAGAGTAGAGTAGAGTAGAATAGAACAGAGTAGAGTAGAGTAGAGTAGAATAGAATAGAGTAGAGTAGAGTAGAGTAGAGTAGAATAGAGTAGAGTAGAGTAGAGTAGAATAGAACAGAGTAGAGTAGAGTAGAATAGAATAGAACAGAGTAGAGTAGAGTAGAATAGAACAGAGTAGAGTAGAGTAGAATAGAGTAGAACAGAGTAGAGTAGAGTAGAGTAGAATAGAGTAGAACAGAGTAGAGTAGAGTAGAGTAGAATAGAATAGAGTAGAGTAGAATAGAGTAGAGTAGAATAGAGTAGAGTAGAATAGAGTAGAGTAGAGTAGAGTAGAGTAGAATAGAGTAGAATAGAGTAGAGTAGAGTAGAGTAGAGTAGAGTAGAATAGAGTAGAGTAGAGTAGAGTAGAGTAGAGTAGAATAGAATAGAACAGAGTAGAGTAGAATAGAGTAGAATAGAGTAGAGTAGAATAGAATAGAACAGAGTAGAGTAGAGTAGAGTAGAGTAGAATAGAGTAGAGTAGAGTAGAGTAGAATAGAATAGAACAGAGTAGAGTAGAGTAGAGTAGAGTAGAATAGAGTAGAGTAGAGTAGAGTAGAATAGAATAGAACAGAGTAGAGTAGAATAGAATAGAACAGAGTAGAGTAGAGTAGAGTAGAGTAGAATAGAATAGAACAGAGTAGAGTAGAATAGAATAGAACAGAGTAGAGTAGAGTAGAGTAGAGTAGAGTAGAGTAGAATAGAATAGAACAGAGTAGAGTAGAATAGAATAGAACAGAGTAGAGTAGAGTAGAGTAGAGTAGAATAGAGTAGAGTAGAGTAGAGTAGAATAGAATAGAACAGAGTAGAGTAGAGTAGAGTAGAGTAGAATAGAGTAGAATAGAGTAGAGTAGAATAGAATAGAACAGAGTAGAGTAGAGTAGAGTAGAGTAGAATAGAGTAGAGTAGAGTAGAGTAGAGTAGAGTAGAACAGAGTAGAGTAGAGTAGAGTAGAATAGATTAGAGTAGAATAGAGTAGAGTAGAGTAGAGTAGAATAGAGTAGAGTAGAGTAGAATAGAGTAGAGTAGAGTAGAGTAGAGTAGAGTAGAATAGAGTAGAGTAGAGTAGAGTAGAATAGAACAGAGTAGAGTAGAGTAGAATAGAACAGAGTAGAGTAGAGTAGAGTAGAACAGAGTAGAGTAGAGTAGAATAGAGTAGAGTAGAGTAGAGTAGAGTAGAATAGAGTAGAGTAGAGTAGAGTAGAGTAGAATAGAGTAGAGTAGAGTAGAGTAGAGTAGAATAGAGTAGAGTAGAGTAGAGTAGAATAGAACAGAGTAGAGTAGAGTAGAGTAGAATAGAATAGAATAGAATAGAGTAGAGTAGAGTAGAGTAGAGTAGAATAGAGTAGAGTAGAGTAGAGTAGAATAGAACAGAGTAGAGTAGAGTAGAGTAGAATAGAACAGAGTAGAGTAGAGTAGAATAGAGTAGAACAGAGTAGAGTAGAGTAGAGTAGAGTAGAATAGATTAGAGTAGAATAGAGTAGAGTAGAGTAGAGTAGAATAGAGTAGAGTAGAGTAGAGTAGAGTAGAATAGAGTAGAGTAGAGTAGAGTAGAGTAGAGTAGAGTAGAGTAGAGTAGAGTAGAATAGAACAGAGTAGAGTAGAGTAGAGTAGAGTAGAGTAGAGTAGAATAGAGTAGAGTAGAGTAGAATAGAACAGAGTAGAGTAGAGTAGAATAGAACAGAGTAGAGTAGAGTAGAATAGAGTAGAACAGAGTAGAGTAGAATAGAGTAGAGTAGAATAGAGTAGAGTAGAATAGAGTAGAGTAGAGTAGAATAGAGTAGAATAGAGTAGAGTAGAGTAGAATAGAATAGAGTAGAATAGAATAGAACAGAGTAGAGTAGAATAGAGTAGAATAGAATAGAATAGAATAGAGTAGAATAGAATAGAACAGAGTAGAGTAGAATAGAGTAGAGTAGAGTAGAGTAGAATAGAGTAGAATAGAGTAGAGTAGAGTAGAGTAGAGTAGAGTAGAATAGAATAGAACAGAGTAGAGTAGAATAGAGTAGAATAGAGTAGAGTAGAGTAGAGTAGAGTAGAGTAGAGTAGAATAGAATAGAATAGAACAGAGTAGAGTAGAATAGAGTAGAATAGAGTAGAGTAGAATAGAGTAGAGTAGAATAGAATAGAACAGAGTAGAGTAGAGTAGAGTAGAATAGAGTAGAGTAGAATAGAATAGAACAGAGTAGAGTAGAATAGAGTAGAATAGAGTAGAGTAGAGTAGAATAGAATAGAATAGAACAGAGTAGAGTAGAGTAGAGTAGAATAGAGTAGAGTAGAATAGAATAGAATAGAATAGAACAGAGTAGAGTAGAATAGAGTAGAATAGAGTAGAGTAGAGTAGAGTAGAGTAGAATAGAGTAGAGTAGAGTAGAATAGAGTAGAGTAGAATAGAGTAGAGTAGAATAGAATAGAACAGAGTAGAGTAGAGTAGAGTAGAATAGAGTAGAGTAGAATAGAATAGAACAGAGTAGAGTAGAGTAGAGTAGAATAGAATAGAACAGAGTAGAGTAGAGTAGAGTAGAATAGAACAGGTCCGGTCAGTGTCGCGGCTCACCGCACGCAGCGCGTCTTTGGCGCGTGTAATCTCGTCCCGCATCGCTTTGCATTTAAACTCCTGGAGGTTTTCGAAGTACTCGCGCTCATCTGCCTCCGTGACGCTGAACAGCGCGTCCAGGACGATCCTGCGGCCGCACGCGTCCACGGCGGTGCTAAAGTACCGCTCCAGCTGCCTGCTCTGCGCGTCAGCATCGCACCGCGGCGCGATGGAGAACAGCAGATCCCAGACACTCGGCTCCCGGAAGCCCGTCAGGTCGGGAAACAGCGGCTCGAGCTCGTCCCGGACGGCGCTCAGGTGCGCGTGCACATATCTCAGCTGCGCGCCGGAGAACAGACCAGCGCAGCTCCCGCTCGCGTCGCCGCGCCGCTGTAGCGTCCGGTTATGACACGTCACCGCGAACTTTCTCTCGATCTCGTTCCACTCCACAATAAACCTGAGCCTGTGGCTCTCGCTGTCCTCGAACGCGTCGCTTTTAATGGCGACCCATCCGTCCAGGCTGTCCAACCGCTCGCCGTCCGCGTCGCTCATCGCGTCTGTGTTCAGCGCTCCGCTCTTCCGCAGCGTCAGCTGTCGTCATCCCGTGCTCACGTGACACGGGGAATTCCGTGGCAGATTTATTATTCAGATATTGAGGGTTTTATAACTCAAAGTGAAGCTGAAAAAATAACAGAAAACACTGCAGTCACAACACATAAAACATTAGCACGGTTATGATGATGTTTTATATCAAATTAAACTAAATTTATTAATTCTGTTCATATTCGCTCATGGGAATTATAATTTCTTACATTTTCTGTAAATCCTTTATAGGGAAAACAAATGGAACAAGTTTAGCAACAAGTTTTAGATACTTCATTGTGTGTGAAATGTTAAGATTAGAACATAAACCGAATGTGTGTCAAAAAATAAAGTCTAAATATTACATGTAATTTAAAATATAAACATTACATGCAATGATTCCGGCATAATTCAGCGTTATATGATTATTATTATCAGCGTCAATATCGCCGCGTTCAGATTCAGCTGTGAGGGTTTGAGCTGATATCCGACACGGCAGGCTATATTTATCTGTTCTGAGTTGAGTGTGTGTGTGTGTGTGTGTGTGTGTGTGTGTGTGTGTGTGTGTGTGTGTGTGTGTGTGTGTGTGTGTGTGTGTGTGTGTGTGTGTGTGTGTGTGTGTTCTGAGCTGAACACATTCGACACGAGCAGCGACAGACAGCAGGTATTCCTCAACGCTTCTGTTACTTTGACGATTTCTCTTTGAAGATAAATGAAATCAAAGTGTGTGTGTGTGTGTGTGTGTGTGTGTGTGTGTGTGTGTGTGTGTGTGTGTGTGTGTGTGTGTGTGAGAGAGAGAGAGAGAGAGAGAGTGTGTGTGTGTGTGTGTGTGTGTGTGTGTGAGAGAGAGAGAGAGAGAGAGTGTGTGTGTGTGTGTGTGTGTGTGTGTGTGTGTGTGTGTGTGTGTGTGTGTGTGTGATGGGTAGGTTTAGGGGCAGGGGCAGTGTGTGTGTGTGTGTGTGTGTGTGTGTGTGTGTGATGGGTAGGTTTAGGGGCAGTGTGTGTGTGTGTGTGTGTGATGGGTAGGTTTAGGGGCAGTGTGTGTGTGTGTGTGTGTGTGTGTTTGAGAGAGAGTGGGCATGTTTTTGTGAAATATCAGGACACAAATGTGTGTGTGTGTGTGTGTGTGTGTGTGTGTGTGTGTGTGTGTGTGTGTGTGTGTGTGTGTGTGTGTGTGTCTATAGTCCACGCTGTAGTACTTGGGTTACTTATGTTTGCGCTTCTTTTCCAAACCTGGGTTTGTTTTGTTTGGCAAATGTAAAGTCCCTTTAAAAGTGAAACGAATGAGCCTCAAGCTAAGTGTGTGAGTGTGAGTGTGTGTGGTTGAATCGGATCATTGAATGTCAACAGCAAAGACATTTATAGTATATTTGTGTAATGTAATGTTCCCTTTTGAGAGTACTCTCGTATTGCGTTTAGCTAAACGCTAGGGGAATTTCCTTTCCTCGAGATTTTGAAGCAAATTTTTATCCTAAAAATACCATGTAAAACGCAGTGAAGCTGCACAGCTCTCAGCAGGAAGCAGCTGCGCTGATTGGCTGTGCCGCTGCAACTGCAGGAACCTATGGCGAGACCGCTGGGCGGGAAGGACCAATCAAGTCCCTCTAATATTCCCACCACAGGGGGCAGCAGAATTTGCATAGCCTAGGGTATAAAAGACCCTGTCTCGCCAGGTTCGTCCGGTTATTTCTCACCTTGCTGAGCTCTGACTGAAGCCTGCCGTCGACACACACCCAGAGGAACTCTCCGCCTTCAGCCTGCCTTCCAGCTGCGCCATCCGGCACATATCCTTTAGACCAATCCGTGTGTTTGCCGTTGCTACACACTCACGAAAAGAGCCGAGAAGTTGTTGCAAATGTCTCGTTCCAGCGCCTCATGTAGAGGTTAGGGCTTATGCGCCTGCTCACTAAAGCCATGTTTCCACCGCAGGAACTTTCCCCAGGAACTTTGGGCTGGTACTCGTGTGTTTCCACTGCAGGGTCTAAATGAAGTTCCGGGTAAATATTTCCCCCTCCAAACGGCCCTGCTCCCGGGGTAGTACTTTTTCAAAGTTCGGGAAGTTTCGGGGGTGGGACTTGGCCGCTGAACATGCTGATTGGTTGAACTCACACAGTATTTTATTTCAACCGGCATTTTTAGATTAGATTCAACTTTATTGTCTTTAAATTGTATTTAAAGTCTTTTGCGAGGTTCGTTTGTTCTGCGTTCAGTAAATATCAGTCTTGCTCTTTCTGTCCAATGACGCGCGTTCGTCTCAGCCGATAATAGCTGATAATAACATACGAACCATTTTAAATCTAGCTTTACGAGCTTTCAGAATACGCTTTAGTATCAGTGCTCGTCTCTTTTCCGCCGTTTTGTTAATGACCTCTTTATTAAAACAATACATAACTACTAAAAGCAGCGCTACTTGCATCTCCTCCATACTTGTTATTGTTGCAAAAATTATTACTGTCCGTCGCTGACTGGGAGGAGCAGTCCTACATCACCGGACTAATTTGCCTAATCTTCCCGGTACTTTAGACCGCAGTGGAAACGCAGACAGTAGCAGATCTGGGGGGAAAAAAGTTCCTGTAAAAAAAGTTTCTGGTACAAATTGTTCCGGGTAATTTTGGTGGAAACGCGGCTTAAGGCCGTGGACGACCTCGGTATTGACTGGTCTCAACCCCAGGAGCCCACGAGAAGCAAACTGGAAGAGTGGTTTTCCAAGAACCGCCACCACACGACCATTCAAAAACCTGCTCCCTTCTTCCCAGAAGTCCACAAGGAACTATCCAAGTCGAACTATCCGCTTTTTCTCCCGCGCTCTCGGTGGTCGATGGCGCTCAGGTGCTTCAGGTCTTCCAGGCCAAACTCCTCAGTTCCCTGGATGAGTCTGTCTCTGATACCGAGGCCCTGAAGGACCTGCGCGGCGCCAAGGCCAACACTCAGGCGATCGGCAGATGCATGGCCAACTTGACGGTGTTGGAGCGCCATTTTGTGGCTCAACCTAACTGAAATGAAGGACTCGGACAAGACCGCTTTTCTGGACGCACCCATGTCGCCTTCAGGATTATTCGGTCCCTCTGTGGTTGGGTTCACAGAACGCTTCACCGAGGCTCAAAAGGCCTCACAGGCAATGAGACATTTCCTGCCCAAGCGTTCCAGCTCCTCCGTTAGCCGTCACGCTAAAGCTGGACCAGCCCAGCCCACCAAGGCGGCGCCATCAGCTCACCAGCCTCGCGCGGCTTCTAAGCCCGGACAGCGTTCCCGCTCTACGAGCTGCAGCACACCGCTGGAGCGTGGAGGTCCCCGACCCAGCAATGTGTCGAAACCTGAGCCGCTGAAGCCGTCCTAGCCAGAGGCACAAGGAGAAGGTGGATAACACCCGCTTTGGCCGGTTTACCACCTCGCTCTCTTCCATAACGTCCCCCAGCTCCCTTCAACCAGGTGGCTGGGCACATCACACACACAGCCAACAAGCCCGCAAGCAAACGTGCTCGCCTGTACACAAACGCCGTTTTCACGGCGACCCATATGAATCACAAAAAGGTTTTTTTCTCTGTAGGCAGTGTGCCAGCATTAAAGCATGTACCCCTACACTCGATCCCTCCCCCATGTCCCCCAGCCTCCTGCCCTCAGGCGGCGGGAAACAATTCTCTCGCAGTCAGAGAGCCCGTGAACAAACGCGCTCCGATAAGCGCCACTTTAACACAACATTATCGGGCCACCGAGTCCCTGTTACTCAGCGACTCGCCCCACAAATTAATTCAGCCCCTGGCTTCGAAGGCCGAGGCCTGGCAGGCTATTCCCGGCATTTCAAAATGGGTGTTGAACATAATAGAACAAGGTTACTCGCTACAGTTTGTTCACAGACCACGGCGACAACAGTGAGACGCGACACAAGTCACGTGCTTCGAACCGAAATATCAAAACTGTTAATGAAAGGGGCGGTGGAAGCCCTACACCCCTCACAGAGCGAGTCAGGCTTTTACAGTCGTTACTTCCTTGTACCAAAAAAGGACGGTGGTCTCAGGCCCATTCTAGATCTCAGACATCTGAACAAGGCACTTATGTGTAGGCACCCGTTCAAAATGTTGAAAATGAAACAAATCCTTGCGCACATTCGCCCGGGAGATTGTTTTTTCACTGTAGATCTAGAGGATGCCCTTTTCCACATACAAATAGCCCCTCATCACAGGCCATTCTTGAGATTCGCCTTCGAGGGGAAAGTTTGCCAATACAGGGTGTTACCCTTTGGTCTATCTCTGGCTCCCCGCACGGTTACGAAGTGCATGGAAGCGGCGCTAACCCCGCTGAGGCTTCGAGAATTCTCAACTATCTCGACAACTGGCTCATAATAGCTCAGTCAGAGATACAGTTATTAAACCACAGATCTTGGCTTCTCAACCATTTGAAATGCTTGGTCCTCAGAATCAAAGTGGCAAAGAGCTCATTGTCTCCCACACAGAACGTTTAGTTTCTGGGAACAGTGTTAGACTCACTACAGATGAGCGCGCGGCTGACGTCACAGCGCACGCTCTCTATTCGGAACCGAGCGGTTTCCCTCAGGTCCCGTGGACTCACTCCTCTCAAACACTTTCAGAGGATGTTGGGTCTCATGGCCTCGGCGGCACCAGTCCTCAGACTAGGTCTGTTACACATGCGCCCCCTACAGCGCTGGCTGAATCGCCGCGTTCCAGCTCACGCATGGCTCTCAGGCCGATTACAAATCAAGGGAAACCACAGCTGCGTATTGGCCATGGTTCCTTGGAAAAATCCTGTTTGGGCACTGTTACGAAGTGGAAAGTTATCTCGACAGATGCATCCAACCTAGGTCTTGGAGCCCTTCACGAGGGCAGGCCAGTCTCCGGTCAGACTCGGAAAAGAGCCTTCACATAAACTGTCTAGAGATGAAAGCGGTCACGCTATCGCTAAGAGCTTTCCTTCCGTACATAAAGCACCACCATGTCCTGATCCGAACAGACAGCAGGTCAGTGGTAGCCTATATAAATCACCAGGGTGGTCTAAGATCTACTGGTCTACACACAATGGCGGAAAGAGTCCTAATATGGGCAGAGCACAATCTGAGCTCGCTGAGAGCGATTCATGTGCCAGGCATTCTGAATCTGGGTCCGGACATGCTGTCCAGGGGCAAAGTGTCCCCTGCAGAGTGGTCTCTTCACCCACAAACGATTCAGACAATTTGGGGCATGTTTGGCGAGGCAAAAGTGGATCTTTTCGTCTCACAAGACAATGCTCAATGCCTAATATATTTCTCCAAGCACAAGGATGTGTTGGCCCACGAATGGCCCAGCCTTCCTCTTTATGCTTTTCCCCCAATCTCAATGTTACCTCAGGTCATAGAGAGGATCAGGGAGAGAAAATGTGCTGTGCTTTTAATAGCCCCGCTTTGGAGAAATCAACCTTGGTTCTCACTACTGAGTCGGATGTCAGATACAGCTCCGTGGCCGATCCCGCTGAGGAGAGATCTCCTCATGCAGGCGGAACGGCAGATCTGGCATCCCGTCCCGATCTATGGGCGCTTCACGTCTGGCCCATCAACGGGTACATGAGAACCTCTCTTAAAGTGTATTAAACACTATTTCTAAAGCTAGAGTACCCGCAATCTTATCGTGCGCTTCCTCAAAGGGGCTAGAAGGCTTCACCCACCTCGCCCCCCTTCAGTCCCCATATGGGACCTGTCCACGGTCCTGGATGCTATGAAAGGCTCAACATTCGAGCCTCTGCATTCGGTGAGCTTAAAGCTCCTATCACTCAAGACCGCTTTTCTGCTAGCGATCGCATTAGTTAAGCGAGTGGGTGATCTGCACGTGCTCTCAGTGAGCGTCTCTTGTCTGGAATTTGGGCCAAACGACTCTAAAGTCGTCCTCAAACCAAGACATGGATATGTACCTAAAGTGCTTTCAACTCCGTTCAGAGCACAGGTCATTTCACTTTCAGCACTCTCATCATCGCTAGATGAGGGAGATGCTAATTTGCTCTGTCCTGTCAGAGCGCTGAGAATATACATAGAGCGTTCCGCTGCTTACAGGCAAACTGAACAGCTCTTTGTGTGCTTTGGCGGCCGTACCCGAGGGTGCGCGGTTACAAAGCAGACCTTGTCACGATGGATAGTGGATGCTATCTCACTGGCCTATGAGTCTAAAGATCTCAGTTGCCCTTTAGGCATCAAAGCCCATTCTACTAGAGGCATGGCATCTTCGTGGGCTTGGTCTACTGGCATTTCTCTGAATGATATCTGTGCAGCGGCAGGCTGGGCCTCCCCGTCCACTTTTATCAGGTTTTATAATTTGGATGTCCCTGCCTTACAGGCTGGGCTTCTCGCTGTGTAATACATATTAACCCACACACTCACTCACGCGGGCGGACACACACACACACACACACACACACACACACAAACACACACACACTCACAGAGATCTGATCCTCTCTCGTCAGTATGGATGCGTTTGACGCGAGGAGTTGTCTGGATGTGATCGCGGAGGAGCTGAGTGAGGAGGAGGAGGAGGAGGAGGAGGAGGCCTTCGTGATGGTGCAGGACTCACACACACCTGATGCCTTCTGCTCTCCCTGCCGCGTGCTCACACACACCGGTGCCGCTCCGCACGCGCGTCACACACTCCTCGCGCTCGGCCCCGCCGCGCAGCAGATAAAGGTGAGATCCACTGAGGCACGATCTGCTCCTGCTTCCTGTGTGTGTGTGTGTGTGTGTGACGCCTGTCCTCTCCCAGGATGAGCTGTCCCAGAGCAGGAGCAAGCTGAGCGAGAGGATCACGGAGATGGAGAACTTTGCCAGTAACCTGGAGGAGATCTTCATCACTGTGGAGGTGCGTGGACTCGAGCGTCAGATTCTGCTCACACACTCTCAGGTGATGCTGTGACGCTGTGTGTGTGTGTGTGTGTGTGTGTGTGTTCAGGAGAACTTCGGGCGTCAGGAGCAGAACCTGGAGCAGCACTATAACGAGGTCCTGCAGACGCTCGCCCACAGACACGAGGCGCGCACGGCGGCTCTGGACGAGCAGAAGAACCGCGCGCTGGAGCGTCTGTACGCAGATCTGCTGCGCTGCGGCCGGACTCTGGACGCGTCCAAAGAGCTGATCGAGAGCGCGCAGGAGCTCCACCGCCGGACGGACACACACGCCTTCCTGCAGGTCAGAGGTCAGCACCAGAGATTCAGAACCATGACATTATCAACAGTGTCTGACCTGTCCTCTCTCTGATTGACAGGCTGTCATGCCAGTTATTAAGAGGTGAGTGTGTGTGTGTGTGTGTGTGTGTGTGTGTGTGTGTGTGTGTGTGTGTGTGTGTGTGTGTGTGTGTGTGAGTGTGTGTGTGTGGGCATGTTTTTGTGATATATCAGGACACAAATGTGTATAATGACATAGGTATTACAAAAAGAGGGAGAAATATGAGGACGTTCCCCATGTCCTCACTTTTCAAAATGCTTATAAATCACAGAACGAGGTTTTTTTCACAGAAAGTGAACTGCACAGTCTCCTGTGTGTGTGAGTGTGTGTGTGTGTGATGGGTAGGTTTAGGGGCAGTGTGTGTGTGTGTGTGTGTGATGGGTAGGTTTAGGGGCAGGGGCAGTGTGTGTGTGTGTGTGTGTGTGTGTGTGATGGGTAGGTTTAGGGGCAGGGGCAGTGTGTGTGTGTGTGTGTGTGTGTGTGTGTGTGTGTGTGTGATGGGTAGGTTTAGGGGCAGGGGCAGTGTGTGTGTGTGTGTGTTTGTGTGTGTGTGTGTGTGTGTGTGTTTGTTTGTGTGATGGGTAGGTTTAAGGGCAGGGGCAGTGTGTGTGTGTGTGTGTGTGTGTGTGTGTGTGTGTTTGTTTGTTTGTGTGATGGGTAGGTTTAGGGGCAGTGTGTGTGTGTGTGTGTGTGTGTGTGTGTGTGTGTGTGTGTGTGTGTGATGGGTAGGCTTAGGGGCAGGGGTAGTGTGTGTGTGTGTGTGTGTGTGTGTGTGTGTGTGTGTGTGTGTGTGTGTGTGTGTGTGTGTGTGTGTGTGTGTGTGTGTGTGTGTGTGTGATGGGTAGGTTTAGGGGCAGGGGCAGTGTGTGTGTGTGTGTGTGTGTGTGTGTGATGGTTAGGTTTAGGGGCAGTGTAAGGGGATAGAAAATACGGTTTGTACGGTATAAAAACCATTACGCCTATGGAATGTCCTCACATTTCACAAAAACAAACGTGTGTGTGTGTGTGTGTGTGTGTGTCTAACTATCCTTCAGTCCTCAGTTACTCACCTTCATGTTGTTTCAAACCAGTGTGACTTTCTTTCGTTATCTGTGGAATACAAAACATGTTAAACTCTTTTATTGATGCTTAACAAGAGATCACACCAGAATCAGCCTCTACTAACACACACACACACACACACACACACACACACACACACACATAGCTTTGTTTGAGTTACGGGAGCCATCGGTGGCGTTGGCGTTGTGTTTTTAGACACAAGATCAACAATGTTACTAAAGAAGTGTGTGTGTGTGTGTGTGTGTGTGTGTGTGTGAGAGGGAAAGATCACCTTGTTCAGCTTCACAAATAACCCAGCGTTAAGGGAACAGTGGATGCAGTTTGTGTTTCCGGAGATCTGCAAGTGTGTGTGTGTGTGTTTGTGTTTGTACCCGGTCATGAGGGGAAACCGCAGGAGGTGAGTGAAACTGCAGCAAATGTGTGTGTGTTGTTAGCAATCGGCACGTAAGTGCATATAATGTGAACAACACCAATGTATAGTGTGTGTGTGAGAGTGTGTGTGTGTGAGTGTGTGTGTGTCTTTAGCTCCGCCCACTGCACGCCTCCACGAGCTCGGCTGTGTTCAGAAAGAAACGGTACAGTTTTTCTGTCTTTTATAAATATGATAAACTAAAGACTTTTGGGAGATATGAAGGATCAACACTACTCTAGAGAAACTCAAGATTAACACCAGACCGTGTGTGTGTGTGTGTGTGTGTGTGTGTGTGTGAGTGTGAGTGAGTCGGATGTTTAAAGAGATCTGGCATGATCTGTCCAATCAGATTTGAGCAGTTCTCCGGTAAGGAAGAGGATCTGAAGCTGGGAGTGTCTCTGGACTTTGATGTTCCGACGGCGGATCTGTCCGATGTCCGGCAGATGATGGACTCCATAAACCTGCTCCCAGGTCAGACCCAGACGCCGCTCCATATCACATGATCTGTGTTCATGCTTTAACGCCAGCTTTAGGATATGCATAAGAAATGCTGGATGGAAACAAGATGCAAATTAAATGTCCAAAGTCGTATAAGACCTTCGTTCATCTTCAGACACACATGAAGATCTTTCTGATGAAATGGTGTCGCTTCAGAGAGTTCAGGGGTCGGGTCTCTTCAGAACTTCTGGACCCGCTCCGCTCATACGGG
>NC_137115.1:58780465-58785465 GCF_949357685.1 Gobio gobio | reverse complement strand
CCAAACCAGTTAAACACACACCATCACCCAAACCAGTTAAACGCACACCATCACCAAACCAGTTAAACACACACACCATCACCCAAACCAGTTAAACACACACCATCACCAAACCAGTTAAACACATACCATCACCAAACCAGTTAAACACACACCATCACCTAAACCAGTTAAACACACACCATCACCTAAACCAGTTAAACACACGCCATCACCTAAACCAGTTAAACACACGCCATCACCAAACCAGTTAAACACACGCCATCACCAAACCAGTTAAACACATACCATCACCAAACCAGTTAAACACACACCATCACCTAAACCAGTTAAACACACACCATCACCAAACCAGTTAAACACACACACCATCATTAGACCAGTTAAACACACACCATCACCAAACCAGTTAAACACACACACCATCACCCAAACCAGTTAAACACACACACCATCACCAAACCAGTTAAACACACACACCATCACCAAACCAGTTAAACACACACACCATCACCAAACCAGTTAAACACACCATCACCAAACCAGTTAAACACACACACCATCACCAAACCAGTTAAACACACACCATCACCAAACCAGTTAAACACACACACCATCACCCAAACCAGTTAAACACACACCATCACCCAAACCAGTTAAACACACACACCATCACCAAACCAGTTAAACGCACACCATCACCCAAACCAGTTAAACGCACACACCATCACCAAACCAGTTAAACACACACCATCACCAAACCAGTTAAACACACACACCATCACCCAAACCAGTTAAACACACACCATCACCCAAACCAGTTAAACACACACACCATCACCAAACCAGTTAAACACACCATCACCAAACCAGTTAAACACACACACCATCACCCAAACCAGTTAAACGCACACCATCACCCAAACCAGTTAAACACACACACCATCACCCAAACCAGTTAAACGCACACCATCACCCAAACCAGTTAAACACACACACCATCACCAAACCAGTTAAACACACCATCACCAAACCAGTTAAACACACACACCATCACCCAAACCAGTTAAACGCACACCATCACCCAAACCAGTTAAACACACACACCATCACCAAACCAGTTAAACGCACACCATCACCCAAACCAGTTAAACACACACACCATCACCAAACCAGTTAAACACACACCATCACCAAACCAGTTAAACACACACACCATCACCCAAACCAGTTAAACACACACCATCACCAAAACCAGTTAAACACACACACCATCACCAAACCAGTTAAACACACCATCACCAAACCAGTTAAACACACACACCATCACCCAAACCAGTTAAACACACACCATCACCAAACCAGTTAAACACATACCATCACCAAACCAGTTAAACACACACCATCACCCAAACCAGTTAAACACACACCATCACCCAAACCAGTTAAACACACGCCATCACCAAACCAGTTAAACACACGCCATCACCAAACCAGTTAAACACACGCCATCACCTAAACCAGTTAAACACACACCATCACCAAACCAGTTAAACACACGCCATCACCTAAACCAGTTAAACACACACACCATCACCCAAACCAGTTAAACACACACACCATCACCAAACCAGTTAAACACACACCATCACCAAACCAGTTAAACACATACCATCACCAAAACAGTTAAACACACACCATCACCTAAACCAGTTAAACACACACCATCACCAAACCAGTTAAACACACACCATCACCTAAACCAGTTAAACACACACACCATCACCCAACCAGTTAAACACACACCATCACCCAACAAGTTAAACACACGCCATCACCAAACCAGTTAAACACACACCATCACCTAAACCAGTTAAACACACACACCATCACCCAACCAGTTAAACACACGCCATCACCAAACCAGTTAAACACACACCATCACCAAACTAGTTAAACACACACCATTACCTAAACCAGTTAAACACACACACCATCACCCAACCAGTTAAACACACGCCATCACCAAACCAGTTAAACACACGCCATCACCTAAACCAGTTAAACACACGCCATCACCAAACCAGTTAAACACACGCCATCACCAAACCAGTTAAACACACGCCATCACCTAAACCAGTTAAACACACACACCATCACCCAAACCAGTTAAACACACACACCATCACCAAACCAGTTAAACACACACCATCACCAAACCAGTTAAACACATACCATCACCAAACCAGTTAAACACACACCATCACCTAAACCAGTTAAACACACACCATCACCAAACCAGTTAAACACACACCATCACCAAACCAGTTAAACACACACCATCACCCAAACCAGTTAAACACACACCATCACCCAAACCAGTTAAACACACACCATCACCAAACCAGTTAAACACACACCATCACCAGGGGTTGGGGGTTGGTATTGGTTTCAGTCAGCTCTGGTGTTGACCAGTGAAGTGTTTGGGCGGCAGGGTTTGCGCTGTGTGTGTGTAGTTATGTAAGAGTGTGTGTGTGTGTGTGTGTGTGTGTGTCAGTGTGTCAGCTGAAGGTGAAGGAGACCCACTGCACAGTGTCGGCTCTGCTCCCGAACGCCCAGTATGAGCTCTGGGTCACCGCCACCAACACCACCGGCATCAGCCCGGCCAGCGAGAGAGCCGTGTACATGACGGGTACGTGCATCAGTCCTGCAGCGGCGCCGCTCTGAGGCCGCGTGTGACGCTCTGTGTGTGTGTGTGTGTGTGTGTGTGTGTGTGTGCAGTTCCCTCTCCTCCCGTGATCAGGCCACTGCAGTGTGTGAGCAGCCTGGACGCGGCGCTGATCCGCTGGGACTCGGGAAACACAAACCCTGTGGAGTCATACACACTGGAGTTCAGAGAGAGAGACGCCGACAGCAGCGGCACTGCGACAGAGTCAGTAACACACACACACATACTCAAACACACACACACACACATGTATGGTGCGCTATCCTTCTGGGGACATTCCATAGGCTTAATGGTTTTTATACTGTACAAACCATATTTTCTATCCCCCTACACTGCCCCTGCCCCTAAACCTACCCATCACACACACACTCTCACACACACACAGACTCTCACACACACACACACACACTCTCACACACACACACTCTCTCACACACTCTCTCTCTGCCGCAGGTCTGTGGTGGCGATCCCGTCCTGTGAGTGTCTGGTGCAGCTCCAGCCGCGGAAACGCTACATCATCAGCGTCAGAGCCGTGAACATCGGCGGCCCGAGTGACCGGAGCCAACCCGTGGACATCTCCACCGCAGGTCCAGCTCGCGTGCCGTCTGACCGCTGTGTGTGTGTGTGACGTGTGCTTGTGTGACGTGTGCTTGTGTGACGTGTGCTTGTGTGACGTGTGCTTGTGTGACGTGTGTGTGTGTGACGTGTGCTTGTGTGACGTGTGCTTGTGTGACGTGTGCTTGTGTGACGTGTGCTTGTGTGACGTGTGCTTGTGTGACGTGTGCTTGTGTGACGTGTGTTTGTGACGTGTGCTTGTGTGACGTGTGCTTGTGTGACGTGTGTTTGTGACGTGTGCTTGTGACGTGTGCTTGTGACGTGTGCTTGTGTGACGTGTGCTTGTGTGACGTGTGCTGTGTGACGTGTGCTTGTGTGACGTGTGCTTGTGTGACCTGTGCTTGTGTGACGTGTGCTTGTGTGACGTGTGCTTGTGTGACGTGTGCTTGTGTGACGTGTGCTTGTGTGACGTGTGCTTGTGTGACGTGTGCTTGTGTGACGTGTGCTTGTGTGACGTGTGCTTGTGTGACGTGTGCTTGTGTGACGTGTGCTTGTGTGACGTGTGCTTGTGTGACGTGTGTTTGTGACGTGTGCTTGTGACGTGTGCTTGTGTGACGTGTGCTTGTGTGACGTGTGCTTGTGTGACGTGTGCTTGTGTGACGTGTGCTTGTGTGACGTGTGCTTGTGTGACGTGTGCTTGTGTGACGTGTGCTTGTGTGACGTGTGCTTGTGACGTGTGCTTGTGTGACGTGTGCTTGTGTGACGTGTGCTTGTGTGACGTGTGCTTGTGTGACGTGTGCTTGTGTGACGTGTGCTTGTGTGACGTGTGCTTGTGTGACGTGTGCTTGTGTGACGTGTGCTTGTGTGACGTGTGCTTGTGTGACGTGTGCTTGTGTGACGTGTGTTTGTGACGTGTGCTTGTGACGTGTGCTTGTGTGACGTGTGCTTGTGTGACTTGTGGTCGTGTGACGTGTGCTTGTGTGACGTGTGCTTGTGTGACGTGTGTTTGTGACGTGTGCTTGTGTGACGTGTGCTTGTGTGACGTGTGCTTGTGTGACGTGTGCTTGTGACGTGTGCTTGTGACGTGTGCTTGTGTGACGTGTGCTTGTGTGACGTGTGCTTGTGTGACGTGTGCTTGTGTGACGTGTGCTTGTGTGACGTGTGCTTGTGACGTGTGCTTGTGTGACGTGTGCTTGTGTGACGTGTGCTTGTGTGACGTGTGCTTGTGTGACGTGTGTTTGTGACGTGTGCTTGTGACGTGTGCTTGTGTGACGTGTGCTTTTGTGACGTGTGCTTGTGTGACGTGTGCTTGTGTGACGTGTGCTTGTGTGACGTGTGCTTGTGTGACGTGTGCTTGTGTGACGTGTGCTTGTGTGACGTGTGCTTGTGTGACGTGTGCTTGTGTGACGTGTGCTTGTGACGTGTGCTTGTGACGTGTGCTTGTGCGCTTGTGACGTGTGTTTGTGTGACGTGTGCTTGTGTGACGTGTGCTTGTGTGACGTGTGCTTGTGTGACGTGTGCTTGTGTGACGTGTGCTTGTGTGACGTGTGTTTGTGTGACGTGTGCTTGTGTGACGTGTGCTTGTGTGACGTGTGCTTGTGTGACGTGTGCTTGTGTGACGTGTGCTTGTGTGACGTGTGCTTGTGTGACGTGTGCTTGTGTGACGTGTGCTTGTGTGACGTGTGACGTGTGCTTGTGTGACGTGTGCTTGTGTGAC
>NC_137115.1:58760465-58772965 GCF_949357685.1 Gobio gobio | reverse complement strand
TGTGTGACGCGTGCTTGTGTGACGTGTGCTTGTGTGACGTGTTTGTGTGACGTGTGCTTGTGTGACGTGTGCTTGTGTGACGTGTGCTTGTGTGACGTGTGCTTGTGTGACGTGTGCTTGTGTGACGTGTGCTTGTGTGACGTGTGTTTGTGTGACGCGTGCTTGTGTGACGTGTGCTTGTGTGACGTGTGCTTGTGTGACGTGTGTTTGTGTGACGCGTGCTTTTGTGACGTGTGTTTGTGTGACGTGTGCTTGTGTGACGTGTGCTTGTGTGAGGTGTGCTTTTGTGACGTGTGTTTGTGTGACGTGTGTTTGTGTGACGTGTGCTTGTGTGACGTGTGTTTGTGTGACGTGTGCTTGTGTGACGTGTGTTTGTGTGACGCGTGCTTGTGTGACGTGTGCTTGTGTGACGTGTTTGTGTGACGTGTGCTTGTGTGACGTGTGCTTGTGTGACGTGTGCTTGTGTGACGTGTGCTTGTGTGACGTGTGCTTGTGTGACGTGTGTTTGTGTGACGTATGCTTGTGACGTGTGTTTGTGTGACGTGTGTTTGTGTGACGTATGCTTGTGACGTGTGCTTGTGACGTGTTTGTGTGACGTGCGCTTGTGTGACGTGTGCTTGTGACGTGTGCTTGTGACGTGTTTGTGTGACGTGCGCTTGTGTGACGTGTGCTTGTGACGTGTGACATGTGTTTGTGTGACGTATGCTTGTGACGTGTGCTTGTGACGTGTTTGTGTGACGTGTGTTTGTGTGACGTATGCTTGTGAAGTGTGCTTGTGACGTGTTTGTGTGACGTGCGCTTGTGTGACGTGTGCTTGTGACGTGTGACATGTGTTTGTGTGACGTGTGCTTGTGACGTGTTTGTGTGACGTGTGTTTGTGTGACGTATGCTTGTGACGTGTGCGTGTGACGTGTTTATGACGTGTTTGTGTGACGTGTGTGTGTGACGTGTGCTTGTGTGACGTGTGTTTGTGTGACGTGTGTGTGTGACGTGTGCTTGTGTGACGTGTGTGTGACGTGTGCTTGTGACGTGTTTGTGTGACGTGTGTTTGTGTGACATGTGTTTGTGTGACGTGTGCTTGTGACGTGTTTGTGTGACGTGTGACATGTGTTTGTGTGACGTGTTTGTGTGACGTGTGTTTGTGTGACGTGTGTTTGTGTGACGTGTGCTTGTGACGTGTTTGTGTGATGTGCGCTTGTGACGTGTGTGTGTGACGTGTGTTTGTGTGACGTGTGCTTGTGACGTGTTTGTGTGACGTGTGCTTGTGACGTGTTTGTGTGACGTGTGCTTGTGACGTGTTTGTGTGACGTGTGTTTGTGACGTGTTTGTGTGACGTGTGCTTGTGACGTGTTTGTGTGACGTGTGCTTGTGACGTGTTTGTGTGACGTGTGCTTGTGTGACGTGTGCTTGTGTGACGTGTGCTTCTGACGTGTTTGTGTGACGTGTGCTTGTGACGTGTTTGTGTGACGTGTGTTTGTGACGTGTTTGTGTGACGTGTGCTTGTGACGTGTTTGTGTGACATGTGTGTGTGACGCGTGTGACGTGTGTTTGTGTGACGTGTGTGACGTGTGTGTGTGACGTGTGTGTGACGTGTGTGTGACGTGTGTGTGTGACGTGTGCTTGTGACGTGTTTGTGTGACGTGTGTTTGTGTGACATGTGTTTGTGTGACGTGTGTTTGTGTGACGTGTGCTTGTGTGACGTGTGTTTGTGTGACGTGTGCTTGTGTTTGTGTGACGTGTGTTTGTGTGACGTGTGCTTGTGACGTGTTTGTGTGACGTGCGCTTGTGTGACGTGTGTGTGTGACATGTGCTTGTGACGTGTTTGTGTGACGTGTGCTTGTGTGTCATGTGTTTGTGTGACGTGTGCTTGTGACGTGTGCTTGTGACGTGTTTGTGTGACGTGTGTTGTGTGACGTGTGTTTGTGTGACGTGTGCTTGTGACGTGTGCTTGTGTGACGTGTGTTTGTGTGACGTGTGCTTGTGTTTGTGTGACGTGTGTTTGTGTGACGTGTGCTTGTGACGTGTTTGTGTGACGTGCGCTTGTGTGACGTGTGTGTGTGACGTGTGTTTGTGTGACGTGTGCTTGTGACGTGTTTGTGTGACGTGTGCTTGTGTGTCATGTGTTTGTGTGACGTGTGCTTGTGACGTGTGCTTGTGACGTGTTTGTGTGACGTGTGTTGTGTGACGTGTGCTTGTGACGTGTGCTTGTGTGTCATGTGTGACGTGTGTTGTGTGACGTGTGTTTGTGTGACGTGTGCTTGTGACGTGTGCTTGTGTGTCATGTGTTTGTGTGACGTGTGCTTGTGTGTCGTGCTCGTGACGTGTGCTTGTGTGTCATGTGTTTGTGACGTGTGTTTGTGCAGGTACGCATTTCCACCTGTTGGAGGACACAGCACACCCGAGCTTGTCGCTGTCGGCTGACGGCCTCACCATGTTCTACCTGGATGAAGATCTTCCTCTCAGTCACATGACCTTCAGCGACAGCACCTTCGCCAGGTGTCTCTCTCTCTCTCTCTCTCTCTCTCTCTCTCTCTCTCTCTCTCTCTCTCTCTCTCTCTCTCTCTCTCTCTCTCTCTCTCTCTCTCTCTCTCTCTCTGAAGCGTGGCCATCCGCTCATGACGCTGTGTGTGTGTGTTGCAGGTGTGTGGCGGTTCTGGGTGACCTGGTGCCCATCAGAGGTCAGTATTACTGGGAGATCGAGGTGGATGAAAACACAGAGTACCGCATCGGCGTGGCGTACGAGGACACGCAGCGCAACTCCTACCTGGGCGGGAACAACACGTCCTGGTGCATGAGACACATCGTCACGCCGTCCAGGTGAGTCACATGACAAACCACGTCATGACTCCAGAGATGAAGCAGTGTTTGTCGAGACAAACCTCCCAGAATGCTTTACATCTCATTAATTAAACTGATGATTGAGTGATGACAGGGATCCGGGCGGTCGTAAGCCATTGCACTCGTTACGGGTCAGGTGACCTGATAATCATGGAACTGACCTACGAGCGGTGACCATACGAGCGGTGACCATACGAGCGGTGACCATACGAGCGGTGACCATACGAGAGGTGACCATACGAGCCGTGACCATACGAGAGGTGACCATACGAGCCGTGACCATACGAGCGGTGACCATACGAGCGGTGACCATACGAGCGGTGACCATACGAGCCGTGACCATACGAGAGGTGACCATACGAGCGGTGACCATACGAGCGGTGACCATACGAGCGGTGACCATACGAGCCGTGACCATACGAGAGGTGACCATACGAGCCGTGACCATACGAGAGGTGACCATACGAGCCGTGACCATACGAGCCGTGACCATACGAGCGGTGACCATACGAGCGGTGACCATACGAGCCGTGACCATACGAGAGGTGACCATACGAGCCGTGACCATACGAGAGGTGACCATACGAGCCGTGACCATACGAGAGGTGACCATACGAGCCGTGACCATACGAGCGGTGACCATACGAGCGGTGACCATACGAGCGGTGACCATACGAGAGGTGACCATACGAGAGGTGACCATACGAGAGGTGACCATACGAGAGGTGACCATACGAGCCGTGACCATACGAGAGGTGACCATACGAGCGGTGACCATAGGAGCCGTGACCATACGAGAGGTGACCATACGAGCCGTGACCATACGAGAGGTGACCATACGAGCCGTGACCATACGAGAGGTGACCATACGAGCGGTGACCATACGAGCGGTGACCATACGAGAGGTGACCATACGAGCCGTGACCATACGAGCGGTGACCATACGAGCCGTGACCATACGAGCGGTGACCATACGAGCCGTGACCATACGAGCCGTGACCATACGAGCCGTGACCATACGAGAGGTGACCATACGAGCCGTGACCATACGAGAGGTGACCATACGAGAGGTGACCATACGAGAGGTGACCATACGAGAGGTGACCATACGAGCGATGACCACACGAGCGGTGACCATACGAGCGGTGACCATACGAGAGGTGACCATACGAGCCGTGACCATACGAGAGGTGACCATACGAGCGGTGACCATACGAGCGGTGACCATACGAGCCGTGACCATACGAGAGGTGACCATACGAGAGGTGACCATACGAGAGGTGACCATACGAGCGGTGACCATACGAGAGGTGACCATACGAGCCGTGACCATACGAGCGGTGACCATACGAGCCGTGACCATACGAGCGGTGACCATACGAGCCGTGACCATACGAGCCGTGACCATACGAGCCGTGACCATACGAGCGGTGACCATACGAGAGGTGACCATACGAGCGGTGACCATACGAGCGGTGACCATACGAGAGGTGACCATACGAGAGGTGACCATACGAGCGGTGACCATACGAGAGGTGACCATACGAGCGGTGACCATACGAGAGGTGACCATACGAGAGGTGACCATACGAGAGGTGACCATACGAGCGGTGACCATACGAGAGGTGACCATACGAGAGGTGACCATACGAGAGGTGACCATACCAGCGGTGACCATACGAGAGGTGACCATACGAGAGGTGACCATACGAGCGGTGACCATACGAGCGGTGACCATACGAGAGGTGACCATACAAGAGGTGACCATACTAGAGGTGACCATACGAGCGGTGACCATACGAGAGGTGACCATACGAGCGGTGACCATACGAGAGGTGACCATACGAGAGGTGACCATACGAGAGGTGACCATACGAGCGGTGACCATACGAGAGGTGACCATACGAGCGGTGACCATACGAGCGGTGACCATACGAGAGGTGACCATACGAGAGGTGAACATACGAGAGGTGACCATACGAGCCGTGACCATACGAGCGGTGACCATACGAGCGGTGACCATACGAGAGGTGAACATACGAGAGGTGACCATACGAGCCGTGACCATACGAGAGGTGAACATACGAGAGGTGAACATACGAGAGGTGACCATACGAGCCGTGACCATACGAGCCGTGACCATACGAGCGGTGACCATACGAGCGGTGACCATACGAGCGGTGACCATACGAGCCGTGACCATACGAGAGGTGACCATACGAGAGGTGACCATACGAGAGGTGACCATACGAGCGGTGACCATACGAGCGGTGACCATACGAGCGGTGACCATACGAGAGGTGACCATACGAGAGGTGACCATACGAGCCGTGACCATACGAGCGGTGACCATACGAGCCGTGACCATACGAGCGGTGACCATACGAGCGGTGACCATACGAGCGGTGACCATACGAGCGGTGACCATACGAGAGGTGACCATACGAGAGGTGACCATACGAGAGGTGACCATACGAGCGGTGACCATACGAGAGGTGACCATACGAGAGGTGACCATACGAGAGGTGAACATACGAGCCGTGACCATACGAGCGGTGACCATACGAGCGGTGACCATACGAGAGGTGAACATACGAGAGGTGACCATACGAGCCGTGACCATACGAGAGGTGAACATACGAGAGGTGAACATACGAGAGGTGACCATACGAGCCGTGACCATACGAGCCGTGACCATACGAGCCGTGACCATACGAGAGGTGACCATACGAGAGGTGACCATACGAGCGGTGACCATACGAGCGGTGACCATACGAGCGGTGACCATACGAGCGGTGACCATACGAGAGGTGACCATACGAGAGGTGACCATACGAGAGGTGACCATACGAGAGGTGACCATACGAGCCGTGACCATACGAGCCGTGACCATACGAGCGGTGACCATATGAGAGGTGACCATACGAGCGGTGACCATACGAGCGGTGACCATACGAGCGGTGACCATACGAGCGGTGACCATACGAGCGGTGACCATACGAGAGGTGACCATACGAGCGGTGACCATACGAGCGGTGACCATACGAGCGGTGACCATACGAGCGGTGACCATACGAGAGGTGACCATACGAGAGGTGACCATACGAGCCGTGACCATACGAGCCGTGACCATACGAGCGGTGACCATACGAGAGGTGACCATACGAGCCGTGACCATACGAGCGGTGACCATACGAGAGGTGACCATACGAGAGGTGACCATACGAGAGGTGACCATACGAGCGGTGACCATACGAGAGGTGACCATACGAGAGGTGACCATACGAGAGGTGACCATACGAGAGGTGACCATACGAGCGGTGACCATACGAGAGGTGACCATACGAGAGGTGACCATACGAGCGGTGACCATACGAGCGGTGACCATACGAGAGGTGACCATACGAGCGGTGACCATACGAGAGGTGACCATACGAGAGGTGACCATACGAGAGGTGACCATACGAGAGGTGAACATACGAGAGGTGACCATACGAGCCGTGACCATACGAGCCGTGACCATACGAGCGGTGACCATACGAGAGGTGACCATACGAGAGGTGAACATACGACCATACGAGCCGTGACCATACGAGCCGTGACCATACGAGCCGTGACCATACGAGCCGTGACCATACGAGAGGTGACCATACGAGCGGTGACCATACGAGCGGTGACCATACGAGCGGTGACCATACGAGCGGTGACCATACGAGAGGTGACCATACGAGCCGTGACCATACGAGCCGTGACCATACGAGAGGTGACCATACGAGAGGTGACCATACGAGCCGTGACCATACGAGCCGTGACCATACGAGAGGTGACCATACGAGCCGTGACCATACGAGCCGTGACCATACGAGCCGTGACCATACGAGCGGTGACCATACGAGCCGTGACCATACGAGCCGTGACCATACGAGCGGTGACCATACGAGCCGTGACCATACGAGCCGTGACCATACGAGAGGTGACCATACGAGAGGTGACCATACGAGAGGTGACCATACGAGCCGTGACCATACGAGCCGTGACCATACGAGCCGTGACCATACGAGAGGTGACCATACGAGAGGTGACCATACGAGCCGTGACCATACGAGCCGTGACCATACGAGCCGTGACCATACGAGCCGTGACCATACGAGCCGTGACCATACGAGAGGTGACCATACGAGCCGTGACCATACGAGAGGTGACCATACGAGCCGTGACCATACGAGCGGTGACCATACGAGAGGTGACCATACGAGCGGTGACCATACGAGCGGTGACCATACGAGCGGTGACCATACGAGAGGTGACCATACGAGCGGTGACCATACGAGAGGTGACCATACGAGCGGTGACCATACGAGCGGTGACCATACGAGCCGTGACCATACGAGAGGTGACCATACGAGCCGTGACCATATGAGCGGTGACCATACGAGAGGTGACCATACGAGCGGTGACCATACGAGAGGTGACCATACGAGCGGTGACCATACGAGAGGTGACCATACGAGCGGTGACCATACGAGCCGTGACCATACGAGAGGTGACCATACGAGCCGTGACCATATGAGCGGTGACCATACGAGAGGTGACCATACGAGCGGTGACCATACGAGAGGTGACCATACGAGCCGTGACCATACGAGAGGTGACCATACGAGCCGTGACCATATGAGCGGTGACCATACGAGCCGTGACCATACGAGAGGTGACCATACGAGCGGTGACCATACGAGAGGTGACCATACGAGAGGTGAACATACGAGAGGTGACCATACGAGCGGTGACCATACGAGCGGTGACCATACGAGAGGTGACCATACGAGCCGTGACCATACGAGCCGTGACCATACGAGCCGTGACCATACGAGCGGTGACCATACGAGCGGTGACCATACGAGAGGTGACCATACGAGAGGTGACCATACGAGCCGTGACCATACGAGCGGTGACCATACGAGCCGTGACCATACGAGAGGTGACCATACGAGCCGTGACCATACGAGCCGTGACCATACGAGCCGTGACCATACGAGAGGTGACCATACGAGCGGTGACCATACGAGCCGTGACCATACGAGCCGTGACCATACGAGCGGTGACCATACGAGCGGTGACCATACGAGCGGTGACCATACGAGAGGTGACCATACGAGAGGTGACCATACGAGAGGTGACCATACGAGAGGTGACCATACGAGCGGTGACCATACGAGCGGTTACCATACGAGCGGTGACCATACGAGCCGTGACCATACGAGAGGTGACCATACGAGAGGTGACCATACGAGAGGTGACCATACGAGCGGTGACCATACGAGCGGTGACCATACGAGCGGTGACCATACGAGCCGTGACCATACGAGCCGTGACCATACGAGCGGTGACCATACGAGCGGTGACCATACGAGAGGTGACCATACGAGCCGTGACCATACGAGCCGTGACCATACGAGCGGTGACCATACGAGCGGTGACCATACGAGAGGTGACCATACGAGCGGTGACCATACGAGCGGTGACCATACGAGAGGTGACCATACGAGAGGTGACCATACGAGCGGTGACCATACGAGAGGTGACCATACGAGCCGTGACCATACGAGTGGTGACCATACGAGCCGTGACCATACGAGCGGTGACCATACGAGCGGTGACCATACGAGAGGTGACCATACGAGAGGTGACCATACGAGCGGTGACCATACGAGAGGTGACCATACGAGCGGTGACCATACGAGAGGTGACCATACGAGCCGTGACCATACGAGCGGTGACCATACGAGCGGTGACCATACGAGCGGTGACCATACGAGAGGTGACCATACGAGCCGTGACCATACGAGCGGTGACCATACGAGAGGTGACCATACGAGCGGTGACCATACGAGCGGTGACCATACGAGAGGTGACCATACGAGCCGTGACCATACGAGCGGTGACCATACGAGAGGTGACCATACGAGCGGTGACCATACGAGCGGTGACCATACGAGCGGTGACCATACGAGAGGTGACCATACGAGCCGTGACCATACGAGCGGTGACCATACGAGCGGTGACCATACGAGCCGTGACCATACGAGAGGTGACCATACGAGAGGTGACCATACGAGCGGTGACCATACGAGAGGTGACCATACGAGCCGTGACCATACGAGTGGTGACCATACGAGCCGTGACCATACGAGCGGTGACCATACGAGCGGTGACCATACGAGCGGTGACCATACGAGCCGTGACCATACGAGTGGTGACCATACGAGCCGTGACCATACGAGCGGTGACCATACGAGCGGTGACCATACGAGAGGTGACCATACGAGAGGTGACCATACGAGCGGTGACCATACGAGAGGTGACCATACGAGCGGTGACCATACGAGAGGTGACCATACGAGCCGTGACCATACGAGCGGTGACCATACGAGCGGTGACCATACGAGCGGTGACCATACGAGCGGTGACCATACGAGAGGTGACCATACGAGCGGTGACCATACGAGCCGTGACCATACGAGAGGTGACCATACGAGAGGTGACCATACGAGCGGTGACCATACGAGAGGTGACCATACGAGCGGTGACCATACGAGCCGTGACCATACGAGCCGTGACCATACGAGCCGTGACCATACGAGCCGTGACCATACGAGCGGTGAACATACGAGAGGTGACCATACGAGCGGTGACCATACGAGCGGTGACCATACGAGCGGTGACCATACGAGAGGTGACCATACGAGCGGTGACCATACGAGCGGTGACCATACGAGCCGTGACCATACGAGCCGTGACCATACGAGCGGTGAACATACGAGAGGTGACCATACGAGCGGTGACCATACGAGAGGTGACCATACGAGCGGTGACCATACGAGAGGTGACCATACGAGCGGTGACCATACGAGCGGTGACCATACGAGAGGTGACCATACGAGCGGTGACCATACGAGAGGTGACCATACGAGCGGTGACCATACGAGAGGTGACCATACGAGCGGTGACCATACGAGAGGTGACCATACGAGCGGTGACCATACGAGCCGTGACCATACGAGCCGTGACCATACGAGCCGTGACCATACGAGCCGTGACCATACGAGCGGTGACCATACGAGAGGTGACCATACGAGCGGTGACCATACGAGCGGTGACCATACGAGCGGTGACCATACGAGCGGTGACCATACGAGAGGTGACCATACGAGAGGTGACCATACGAGCGGTGACCATACGAGAGGTGACCATACGAGAGGTGACCATACGAGCGGTGACCATACGAGCCGTGACCATACGAGCCGTGACCATACGAGCCGTGACCATACGAGAGGTGACCATACGAGCCGTGACCATACGAGCCGTGACCATACGAGCCGTGACCATACGAGCCGTGACCATACGATGGCTTTGTTTGTGCTAATGCACTGTTACCTGAGGGACCTTATATAGACAGTTGTGTGCCTTTCCACATGTCCAATCAGCTGAACTGACTCCTGCAGAAACATTTCAAGTCAGCTTTATTTATTTAGCGCTTTTTACAATGCCAATCATTTCACAGCAGCTTCACAGTGTTAAACAGGAAAATAATGCAACAGAATTTGTTTGGGCTGTACAGCCGCTCTGGAGAAAACGTGATGTCATCAGCTCATTTCAATTATCATACAGTCACAATGTAGACTTTAGATCAGTAATTTAGTTGATATGGTTAATTTAGTTTAATAATTATATTTATTTGGATATTTAGTTGAACATGTAGTGTCCCCAACTGAGCAAGTCAAGCCAGAGGCAACAGTGGCAAGGAAACCCAAACCCCATCAGGAGCAGAATGGAGAAAAATAAACCTTGGAGAAACCAGGCTCAGTCGGGGGGGCAGTTCTCCTCTGGCCAATTAACAAACAGCGTATGATTATTATTCTGGCAACTTTATAGGTCAGAGGTCATCATAGATCAGAATATTGGAACAATCGGAGTCAACACGCCGGAGACGGGTTTATTGAGATGCCGTGTCGATGAGGCAGTTTCAGGGGGAGTTTAATCACAGTCTCTCAGACACTTCAGGGTCATGTGTTGGTCATGTGTTGGTCCTGTGTTGGTCCTGTGTTGGTCATGTGTTGGTCCTGTGTTGGTCATGTGTTGGTCATGTGTTGGTCCTGTGTTGGTCCTGTGTTGGTCATGTGTTGGTCCTGTGTTGGTCATGTGTTGGTCATGTGTTGGTCATGTGTTGGTCATGTGTTGGTCATGTGTTGGTCCTGTGTTGGTCCTGTGTTGGTCATGTGTTGGTCATGTGTTGGTCCTGTGTTGGTCATGTGTTGGTCATGTGTTGGTCATGTGTTGGTCATGTGTTGGTCATGTGTTGGTCTTCTCTGGGCGCAGGTCCAGCATCTGATCTGGATACGGCCCGGATCCGGCTGACTGCAGTAAACCTCGGGATAAAACAGAGAGACTAACATTAGCGTAGATGCCATTCTTCTGATGATGTCACGAGTACATCAGGTGTTATGGGAAGTGTTCCCGGTTCCGGCTGACCTAGTTAATGCAGCCTAACAATCATTTAACTGAAAAGGTGTTTTATGTGTATGCCACAGTAAAGAGATGTGTTTTTAGTCTAGATTTAAACTGACAAAGTGTGTGTGTGTGTGTGTGTGTGTGTGTGTGTTAGTCTAGATTTAAACTGACAGAGTGTGTCTGCTTCCCGAACAATGTTAGGAAGAGTTCCAGAGTTTAGGAGCTAAATAGGAAAAGGATCGAGCTGCAGTTGATTTGGATATTCTCGGTATGATCAACTGGCCAGAGTTTAGAGAGCGCAGTCGACCTGATGAGGATAATGTGTTAAGAGCTCAAGTGCTGGAGATAAACCATTATACCATCACCCACCACACCTGCCATTATATTTAGTTTCTCCAGTGAAGAGCGTGCCGTTATTGCACATTATTGAGATTCGAGATGAAGACGGGTTAGGGCACAGCTACACTGATGCATGTCTGGAGTGTTTCTGACAGGCCTGAGATCAGGCGGTTGACCGTCACATGATGACCCTGCTCTTCTTCTGCAGGCATAAGTACGAGTTCCTGCACAACGGCTGGACGCCGGACATCCGCATCACAGTGCATCCGCTGCGGGTGGGCGTGTTCCTGGACTCCAGCGCTGGGGTTCTGTCCTTCTATAACGCGGATCTGCAGCAGCACCTGCACACCTTCAGCTGCCACTTCCTGCACCACGCCCACCCCTGCTTCGCCCTGGACACCCCCGGGGCGCTGACCCTCCACACCGGCCTGGCCACGCCCACACCTGTGACCAGAGCTGAATAAAGGCCACGCCCACACCTGTGACCAGAGCTGAATAAAAGCCACGCCCACACCTGTGACCAGAGCTGAATAAAGGCCACGCCCACACCTGTGACCAGAGCTGAATAAAGGCCACGCCCACACCTGTGACCAGAGCTGAATAAAGGCCACGCCCACACCTGTGACCAGAGCTGAATAAAGGCCACGCCCACACCTGTGACCAGAGCTGAATAAAGGCCACGCCCACACCTGTGAGCTGAATAAAGAGACGTAGCATCTGTGTGGCTTTACTGCTTTTATTCCATAGGAACAGTCAAACATGTGATGAAATAAAGTCTGAGGCGGAGTTGTGTGTTCAGGCCGCGCCCTTACTGC
>NC_137115.1:58750465-58755465 GCF_949357685.1 Gobio gobio | reverse complement strand
TATTTATTAAATATAGCCTACAGCCAAATAGTTGATTAAATATTGATCAAAATTAAAATACAATTTATTCAAAACGAAATTCATTTTAAAGAAAGACTTTCCAGAAAACAATTCAATTGTGCTCAAAATCCACGTCTCCAGACATATGCGCATCTGATTTGCCTTACTCATGCTGCTCACTTTTCATAATCAACATATGAAATATATAATATAATATAAAATATATAATATAAAAGATTATAATAAATATTTAGATATTATAAATAAATATTATTATAATATGTAGACATAGCCTAACTATATATGAAACTAAATAGGCTACGTTTTCTTTAACCCTCTTTCCGACGTTGGCGCCTTTTGATGGATTTTTTCCTTATTCCAGGAAACTCTCAATATTCAGATTCATTTTTAGCCATACAGATGTGCAAGACATAATTATAAACAGTAAACTCTCTACTTTTATTTGTGTACACTCACGATAACAGCAAAGGCCGTGGACTCAGGGAACAGATTATTTTGCACTCCACTCCAAACGCTGTCTTCATTTCAAAAATATATTTTGTTTATTAAACGCAAAGTTTTTCATTTCAAAAGCATTTCTAAATTCAGTTTATATTTCCAAAAAACGAAATTCCGAGCCAAAATAACGAAGTGGTAAAAAAAACCTTTGAGTTACCACCATGCAAATTCAAACTTTTTGCTCGTCTCTTTATGTGGCAATGCGTCACAATAACCTGCGTGTGTAAAAGTGGATCATTCTTTACAGATGATGGTGTGTTTGGACAGAAGACGAGTTCTTTATTAAACTTATAAAAAAATAATAGAATACAAAATGCCACAATTTATCATAACAGCTCATATGTGCCGCTCAAGTATAAGGTGCTTTCCTTGCCATCAGTGCTATAACACGCACGTCTCTTACCAGTAAAAAATAATGGCGTGCGGTGGCTGGGATACACATAAACCTAACAACATACGTAGCATGATTTTTGGAATGATTTATCACGAGAGGGAAAAAATGGTTTTAGTCGCATAATGGAAACGCTGTCATTTCGCAATATTTTTTTGTCGACTTTTAGAAAATATCGCAAAAGTTTTGCGCAAATCTGTAATGGAAACGCGGCTAGTGTGTGTGTGAGTGAGTGTGAGTGAGTGAGCGTGTGTGTGTGTGTGTGTGTGAGTGAGTGAGTGTGAGTGAGCGAGTGTGTGTGTGTGTGTGTGTGTGGTTACACACCTGTGTGTGTGAGGGTTTTGCTGCAGGTCTCTTCTCGTAATCTCTTTCTGATTGGAGTGGCTGGTGGTGGCATCAACGTCCTGAACAGAAAACATCAGGTCACACACACACACACACACACTCTCTAAACTCAGCTCTGACTAGGGCTGACTCATGTTTACTCATGTAAGAGCAAGGAGACATTCATTTGAATGATTAATAAACGAGTGTTTTCTGGCGATGAAGTTGACGATGTCGATTAGTCTCCGCAGTCGTGAACGCCTAAAGAGGGAAATGACCTTTCACCCGGATCACATGATCAAAGTGTGTTCGGTCTGGTTCACAGATATTTCAAGCGTTCTTTAGGCAGATTTGTGTGTGAGGAGAGTATCTGCTGAGTCCATGAGACAGTTCTTCCTGCAGTGTGTGAGAGAGAGAGAGAGAGAGAGAGAGAGAGAGAGAGAGAGAGAGAGAGAGAGAGAGAGAGAGAGAGAGTGCGAGTGCGAGTGCGAGTGCGAGTGTGAGTGTGTGTGTGATGGGAAGGCATTCGACTGTGTCCCTCGTGGCGTCCTGTGGAGGGTGCTCTGGGAGCATGGGGTCGGCGGCCCCTGCTAAGGGCTGTTCGGTCCCTGTATGAGTTTGGTCCGCATTGCCGGCAGTAAGTCAGACTTGTTCCCGGTGCATGTTGGACTCCGGCAGGGCTGCCCTTTGTCACCGGTTCTGTTCATAATTTTTATGGACAGAATCTCTAGGCGCAGCCAAGGGCCGGAGAGTGTCAGGTTTGGGGACCACGCGGTTTCGTCTCTGCTCTTTGCGGATGATGTCGTTTTGGCCTCCTCAGACCAGGACCTTCAGCACTGGGACGGTCTGCAGCCGAGTGTGAAGCGGCTGGGATGAGGATCAGCACCTCTAAGTCCGAGGCCATGGTTCTCAGTCGGAAAAGGGTGGCTTGCCCGCTTCAGGTTGATGGAGAGTTCCTGCCCCAAGTGGAGGAGTTCAGGTATCTTGGGGTCTTGTTCACGAGTGAGGGGAGGATGGAACGGGAGATTGACAGACGGATCGGTGCAGCTTCTGCAGTCATGCGGTCGATGTACCGGTCTGTCGTGGTGAAGAAAGAGCTGAGCTGCAAGGCGAAGCTCTCGATTTACCGGTCAATCTACGTTCCTACTCTCACCTATGGTCATGAGTGTGGGTCATGACCGAAAGGACAAGATCCCGGATACAGGCGGCCGAAATGAGCTTTCTCCGCAGGGTGGCTGGGCGATCCCTTAGAGATAGAGTGAGGAGCTCAGTCACTCAGGAGGAGCTCAGAGTAGAGCCGCTGCTCCTCCACATCGAGAGGCTGAGGTGGCTCGGGCATCTGTTCCGGATGCCTCCTGGATGCCTTCCCAGGGAAGACCCAGGACACGCTGGAGGGATTCTGTCTCCCAGGTCCCCGCGGAAGAGCTGGAGGAAGGGTTAGAGAGAGGGAAGTCTGGGCGTCTCTGCTTAAGACTGTTGCCCCCGCGACCTGACCCTGGATAAGCGGGAGACTCTGTGCCGAAACGATCGTGGCCCTGCTGCTCCTGCTTCTGCTCCTGCTCCTGCTTCTGCTCCTGCTCCTGCTTCTGCTCCTGCTTCTGCTTCTGCTTCTGCTCCTGCTCCTGCTCCTGCTTCTGCTCCTGCTTCTGCTCCTGCTTCTGCTCCTGCTTCTGCTCCTGCTCCTGCTCCTGCTCCTGCTTCTGCTCCTGCTTCTGCTACTGCTTCTGCTCCTGCTCCTGCTTCTGCTTCTGCTTCTGCTTCTGCTCCTGCTTCTGCTCCTGCTTCTGCTCTTGCTTCTGCTCTTGCTTCTGCTCTTGCTTCTGCTCCTGCTCTTGCTCCTGCTCTTGCTCCTGCTTCTGCTCCTGCTCTTGCTTCTGCTTCTGCTCTTGCTTCTGCTCCTGCTTCTGCTTCTGCTCTTGCTTCTGCTCCTGCTCTTGCTTCTGCTTCTGCTCTTGCTTCTGCTCTTGCTTCTGCTCTTGCTTCTGCTCTTGCTTCTGCTCTTGCTTCTGCTCTTGCTTCTGCTTCTGCTCCTGCTCCTGCTTCTGCTCTTGCTCCTGCTCTTGCTTCTGCTCTTGCTTCTGCTCCTGCTTCTGCTCCTGCTCCTGCTCTTGCTTCTGCTCCTGCTCTTGCTTCTGCTTCTGCTCTTGCTTCTGCTCTTGCTTCTGCTCTTGCTTCTGCTTCTGCTCCTGCTTCTGCTTCTGCTCTTGCTTCTGCTCCTGCTCTTGCTTCTGCTTCTGCTCCTGCTCCTGCTTCTGCTCTTGCTTCTGCTCCTGCTCCTGCTTCTGCTTCTGCTCTTGCTTCTGCTCCTGCTCTTGCTTCTGCTCCTGCTTCTGCTCTTGCTTCTGCTCTTGCTTCTGCTTCTGCTCCTGCTTCTGCTTCTGCTCTTGCTTCTGCTCCTGCTCCTGCTTCTGCTTCTGCTCTTGCTTCTGCTCCTGCTCTTGCTTCTGCTTCTGCTCCTGCTCTTGCTTCTGCTCTTGCTTCTGCTCTTGCTTCTGCTCTTGCTTCTGCTTCTGCTCCTGCTTCTGCTTCTGCTCTTGCTTCTGCTCCTGCTCTTGCTCCTGCTTCTGCTCTTGCTTCTGCTCCTGCTCCTGCTTCTGCTCCTGCTCTTGCTTCTGCTTCTGCTCCTGCTCCTGCTTCTGCTCTTGCTTCTGCTCCTGCTCTTGCTTCTGCTTCTGCTTCTGCTCCTGCTTCTGCTCTTGCTTCTGCTCCTGCTCTTGCTTCTGCTTCTGCTTCTGCTCCTGCTTCTGCTTCTGCTCTTGCTTCTGCTCTTGCTTCTGCTCCTGCTTCTGCTCCTGCTCTTGCTTCTGCTCCTGCTTCTGCTCTTGCTTCTGCTCCTGCTTCTGCTCCTGCTTCTGCTTCTGCTCTTGCTTCTGCTCTTGCTTCTGCTCCTGCTTCTGCTCCTGCTTCTGCTCTTGCTTCTGCTCTTGCTCTTGCTCCTGCTCTTGCTTCTGCTCCTGCTTCTGCTCTTGCTTCTGCTCCTGCTCTTGCTTCTGCTCCTGCTTCTGCTCTTGCTTCTGCTCCTGCTCTTGCTTCTGCTCCTGCTCTTGCTTCTGCTTCTGCTCCTGCTCTTGCTTCTGCTCCTGCTTCTGCTCTTGCTTCTGCTCCTGCTCCTGCTTCTGCTTCTGCTCTTGCTCCTGCTCTTGCTTCTGCTTCTGCTCCTGCTCTTGCTTCTGCTTCTGCTCCTGCTCTTGCTTCTGCTCCTGCTTCTGCTCTTGCTTCTGCTCCTGCTCCTGCTTCTGCTCCTGCTCCTGCTTCTGCTCTTGCTCCTGCTCCTGCTCCTGCTTCTGCTCCTGCTCTTGCTTCTGCTCCTGCTTCTGCTTCTGCTCCTGCTCTTGCTTCTGCTTCTGCTCCTGCTCTTGCTTCTGCTCCTGCTCTTGCTTCTGCTCCTGCTCTTGCTTCTGCTCTTGCTTCTGCTCTTGCTTCTGCTCCTGCTACGGTGTGAATGCTCTAATCTGTTAACATGGATGGCGAAAAACAATACGTGCTCCTTACGCCCTGCTAACGCGTGCAGTGTGAAACCGGCGATAGGGTTCGTGTGGAGTGTGTATTACAGCGGTGTGTGTATTACAGCGGAGTGTGTATTACAGCGGTGTGTGTATTACAGCGGTGTGTGTATTACAGAGGTGTGTGTATTACAGAGGTGTGTGACGTGACATTGTGCGGATGAACACGTGATTATGACTGTAGAAAACACAACAGAACACAGGAGGACAGACCTGCTGTCCTCAGACACAAACACGTCCTGCAGCAACACGTCTGTGGAGAT
>NC_137115.1:58742965-58745465 GCF_949357685.1 Gobio gobio | reverse complement strand
GCCCATCACCACCATCACCATCATCATCGCCCATCACCATCGCCCATCACCACCATCACCATCATCATCATCACCATCGCCCATCATCACCATCACCATCGCCCATCACCATCATCATCACCGTCACCATCACCATCGCCCATCACCATCATCACCATCGCCCATCACCGTCACCCATCACCATCATCATCACCATCATCACCATCACCATCACCGTCACCCATCACCATCACCGTCACCCATCATCATCACCATCATCATCACCATCGCCCATCACCATCACCATCGCCCATCACCATCGCCCATCACCACCATCACCATCATCATCATCACCATCGCCCATCATCACCATCGCCCATCACCATCATCATCACCATCGCCCATCACCATCAACATCACCATCACCATCGCCCATCACCATCACCGTCACCCATCACCATCATCATCACCATCACCGTCACCCATCACCATCGCCCATCACCATCACCATCACCATCACCGTCACCCATCACCATCGCCCATCACCATCATCATCGCCCATCACCATCGCCCATCACCACCATCACCATCATCATCATCACCATCGCCCATCATCACCATCACCATCGCCCATCACCATCATCATCACCATCGCCCATCACCATCATCATCACCATCACCATCACCATCGCCCATCACCATCATCACCATCACCATCACCGTCACCCATCACCATCATCATCACCATCACCATCACCGTCACCCATCACCATCGCCCATCACCATCATCATCACCATCACCATCACCGTCACCCATCACCATCGCCCATCACCATCATCATCGCCCATCACCATCGCCCATCACCACCATCACCATCATCACCATCGCCCATCATCACCATCACCATCGCCCATCACCATCATCATCACCATCGCCCATCACCATCATCATCACCATCACCATCACCATCGCCCATCACCATCATCACCATCACCATCACCGTCACCCATCACCATCATCATCACCATCACCATCACCGTCACCCATCACCATCGCCCATCACCATCATCATCACCATCACCGTCACCCATCACCATCGCCCATCACCATCGCCCATCACCATCGCCCATCACCGTCACCATCACCACCACCATCATCGCCCATCACCATCATCATCGCCCATCACCATCGCCCATCACCGTCACCATCATCACCATCACCATCGCCATCATCACCATCGCCCATCACCATCATCATCACCATCGCCCATCACCGTCACCATCACCACCACCATCATCGCCCATCACCATCGCCCATCACCGTCACCATCATCACCATCGCCCATCACCATCATCACCATCATCATCATCACCGTCACCATCATCATCACCATCGCCCATCACCGTCACCATCATCACCATCGCCCATCACCATCGCCATCATCACCATCGCCATCATCATCATCACCCATCACCGTCACCATCATCACCATCGCCCATCACCATCATCACCATCGCCCATCACCATCGCCATCACCATCGCCATCATCATCACCATCGCCATCATCACCATCACCATCGCCATCATCACCATCACCATCGCCATCACCACCATCACCATCACCACCATCGCCATCATCACCATCACCATCGCCATCACCACCATCGCCATCACCACCATCACCATCACCACCATCGCCATCATCACCATCGCCATCATCACCATCACCATCGCCATCGCCATCACCACCATCACCATCATCACCATCATCACCATCATCACCATCGCCATCATCGCCATCATCACCATCGCCATCATCATCACCATCGCCACCATCACCATCGCCATCACCACCATCGCCATCACCACCATCATCACCATCATCATCATCGCCATCACCACCATCGCCATCACCACCATCACCATCATCACCATCATCACCATCGCCATCACCACCATCATCACCATCATCATCATCATCACCATCACCATCACCGTCACCATCATCACCATCGCCCATCACCATCGCCATCATCACCATCGCCATCATCATCATCACCATCGCCCATCACCATCATCACCATCGCCCATCACCATCGCCATCACCATCGCCATCATCATCATCACCATCGCCATCATCACCATCACCATCGCCATCATCACCATCACCATCGCCCATCACCATCATCACCATCGCCCATCACCATCGCCATCACCATCGCCATCATCATCATCACCATCGCCATCATCACCATCACCATCGCCATCATCACCATCGCCATCACCACCATCATCACCATCATCATCATCATCACCATCACCATCGCCATCACCACCATCGCCATCACCACCATCACCATCATCACCATCATCACCATCGCCATCATCATCGCCATCATCACCATCATCACCATCGCCATCATCACCATCACCATCGCCATCATCACCATCATCATCACCATCACCATCACCATCATCGCCCATCACCATCATCATCACCATCACCATCATCGCCATCAT
>NC_137115.1:58720470-58732970 GCF_949357685.1 Gobio gobio | reverse complement strand
AGCTCTACAGAAGTGCCCGTATGTAGAATAACAGTGAAGATGTTAGAGTTTCAGATCAACAGAAAGAGCGGGAGGGAAACACTCACGGTGACCCAGACGCCATCGCGGAACCCCGAACCCGAGCCCGAACCCGAACCCGAGCCGATGCGGAGATTAAACTCAGAGTTTGAGAATCTATCCTCTCAGTCACAAACACACTCGACGCTAGGCCGCGAACGCAAGTCACGTGACGCGCCGGTTCTTCATCCGCTCGTGTTCCGCGGCGCTCCGTCGCTCGCAGCGCCCCCTGCAGGATTCGGCGCTTCACGGCCTGGGTCTGCGGCGTTAGGGCGCTCTAAAAAAACAGTTTGTCAGAAAGTGTCGGGGTTATGATATTATACTCGCGAATTACACCTATGGTGATTATCACCGGGAGAGAAGGACACAGCCAGAGCTGAAACTCTAACGGGTTTGTTCACGCCAAAACGGGAGAAGTGAAGCCAAAGCGCCTCGATCGCCCCCTGGTGGCTGCTCCCAGTGTCGTCATAAACCCCGCCCTCTCAACGTAATGTGACGTGAGACAAACTAAACCATCATACAATTGGTATAATGAAGGGATTATATTAGTAAGACAATTGCTTAATGCCAATGGATATTTGTTATCATACACTGAATTTCTACAAAAGTTTCAATTACCAGTTAAACCGAGAGAATTTGCTGTTGTTCAAAGAGTGTGACATTACTCTTAAAGAACTCTAATTCAGAGGAAATCAGTATAGACAATCTTTGTAGTAACATTTTCATTGGTAATATTAATGTTTTAAAACAAAAATGTTGCAATAAGGATATAAGAAATGCTCTTTGTTCTGTGTCTTTTCCTGCAGTAAGATTCTCTTGCTCTTCTTTATTTGGTGAGATCTCATGGGTCAAAGCAGGGAAATTGCCAAATAAGTTTTGTGTTAACAATAAAATTAAGGAAGTGTCTTACAAAATACTTCACAGAATTGATCCCGCTAAGCACGTTTTTGAAAGATTTAAGTTAAAAATTTCATATTCCTGTGAATTTTGTGCACTGGATAAAATAAACTATTTTGCACCTGTTTTTCCACTGCATTTACTCAAGATTATTTTGGATTTAGAAAACTTTATTAATAGAAAAATGAATTGTATGATAGAAATATGTGTATTTGATGTCCTTTTTTATACTCAGAATGATAACTTAGAATGCAAAGAACAACATATTATAGAGTTATTGATTTTATTAGGAAAATATTATATACATAAAAAAATGTGGGCTCAATGTAAACCAAATTTTTCACACTTTGTAAATGACTTTACATTGTATGTAAATCTCTTGGAACAAGCAAAGAACAAAAAGCAATGAAAACATGTAATGCTTTGACTGGACTTAATGCAATTTTTTTTGTTGTTGTTGTTTTTTTCCTGACAGCTAAAGTTAATGTGATAGTATGAGTATGTAACCTCATGTTCTTATGGCATTGAATAAAAAAATAAAAATAAAAAAAATCAAATTACAATTTAAATATTTTTTTCCAAAGATGGTTTCTGTCATTTTAGATGTAATGTAAGTCCAACTATTCGTTTTTAAAATATGTTTTGTGTTATGAGTTATTCGATGAGGATGCGTCGCCGTGATGATTGACAGCTTCTCTGAGGCGCCAACGGACTCTGATTCAGTCGCTCTGATGAAGGGCTTTATGTGCTTATTTACCTCCTCAGTGTGTAATAAAAACCCTTTGTACCGTCAGATGAAACCCTGCAGGAGTAATAAATGTGCATCCTTGAATGAGCGCGGATTTCTAGAGTATTTACTCGCACTATCTATGGTTTGAGGCGAGCCTGACGTGTACGCGCATGAATCACTGTCACGCGCACACGCTCAGAGCAAAGTTACGGCATAATACATTTTAACTAGCAGAATAATATAGCATCGCGATACACAGTCTCACTTTTAACTATTAGTCTTTCGAAGGACGGAAAAATAATCCTTAAAGGAACAGTTCACACAAACTCCTGTCATTAATTCCTCCTGTTAAACCCGTTCATCTTCAGACACAGATGAAGATCTTCCTGATGACCCCTGAGCTCTCTGACCCCTCCATAGACAGCAGTGAGGAACACTTTCAAGGGCCAGAAAGGAGAAAGTTAAAATAGCCCATTTGACTCCAGCGGTTCAGCCTTAATGTGATGAAGAGATGAGAATAGCGCAAAACACACACACTAATAACCACTTTATTCATCATGTCTTTCAGTGTGTGTCCGTCTCTGATGATGTAGTAAATACAGTGCAGCGCTCTCGGGTTCTACAGCAGAACGCCGGCTCACCATTGGCCGACGCTCATCACGTGAAGTGTGATGACGACGCAGGTCTGACCAATGGTGAGCCGGCGTTCTGCTGTAGAACCCGAGAGCGCTGAAATTAAACTGTCCTGCAGAACACAAGAGATTCTGATGAAGGTCCGATATCGTTTGGTTCCCGCGTTCTTCTCTTCTATGATCCACAGAAGTCCAGCACAGGTTTGGAAGAACACGAGGACAGCGAATGATCGTTCTGAGAGAACTCTTGACTAACGCCGCATTCACACGGGCGTCGCCGGCAACGCTTCTCGTTTACTTTGAATGGGTGACGTCATGCGTTGACGAACTGAATTGTGGGTTCCGTTGCGTCGCTTCACTCGCGTTGCAAGCGGCAAAAGTTGAAGATTTCTCAACTTTTCAAGCGCCAACGCAGGCGTCATCCAATCAGATCACCCTATGCAAATATCCTAGAGCAGACGCTAGCCAATAGCGTTCGTTTAAAACACCGGTGAATGAAGAGTGAATGAAGAAAAGAACGATCTAAAATGGAGGAAAAGCTAATAATTGCGGTGGGTAATCCTTTACGACCCATCTTTGTTTACATACCGGGACACAAACTGGAGAGTCCAGGGGCCGTTCTTCGCACCGCGCTAACTCCGTTAGCTGGATTTGATTGTTGACGATTTGGCATGATCTTGGATTATTTGGTTCTTCGACGCTCATCCTGGACTTGTTGTCATAGTAACAGCTCCGTAATCTTAAACCTGCTCGAGCGGCTTATTTCATGTAAACAGGATTAGATTCATCTTGAGGTGATGCTTAAAATCTGTCCCAGCCACTGCTACTTTATTACAAGAGTTAATTACTGAACCAGGGGCAATAATAATCATTTTAAATAATAATATACAAATGTTATATTGTATATGTATATGAGAATGTACAATGTTGTGGATAAAACTATAGACACAGCCACTTGATTGAGCGATTTATTTGTGATGGAATAATTACTTTATATAATTTTGTTTTTATTGGTTTACACACATGTTGTACAGTTAATCTGAGCCGTGCATTAATTGATCACGGATATTATGGGATGGCTTGATGCAGCGCAAGAGAGGATAATTTGATCTTGACCCTTAAGAAACTTTAATACTGTCACGTTACAAATCTGCTTCAAATTGAATTTAAGAATTAAATTACAACATTGAAATAAAAATGTAAAGGGTGTACAAATACTGTATAAAATCGTGAATATAAATAATTGGTAATCATGTAAAAAAAAAAAAAACATTTATCATTTATCTATTATAACTTTTATGTTGGTTTGGTCGTTTGGCTGTTTTCTTATCGAAATTCGTGGGTTTTTTTTGTGTAATTTGTCAAGTTTTTTGCCAGGTGGCTTTTTTAATTATATGATGTCATTCCGTTGCGGTCTTGACGCCAGCCAATCGCTGCACTGCTGATCGTGGTTCGAGTATCGATGAATCTGCCCTCTTTAGGGAACACAAGAACGTGCAGTGATCTTAGATCATTTAATCCAGGGCCCGTATTCATAAAGATTCTAAGAGTCCTCTCAGAAAACTCCTGATTTAGCTTAAACACTTTTACGTAGGAGTCTTAGCTTAAGAGCTATTCGGGACCGATCTGAGAGCAACTCTGAGCAAGGAGAATACACAAACTCTTATCTCAGTGAAGAGGCGGGGCTGACCCGTTGCTACGTATAACACTGTCTTTTGAAGACTGTGATTGGTTGGTTGTCCAAAAAGGGGAAAAAAGGAGCGCTTTTAAGTATAGGGTCTATTCTAAGCCTTCACTTTGAAATTACAAGCGCAAATTGTCCTATATTACCGTTCTCTCTCACTCACACACACACATTATATATATATACACTGAAAAAAATGATTATGGCCCGATTAAATTAAGCATAATTAATTTGTGCTCGTTTAAATAATTTAAATTTAGTTTTTTTTATTTTAATTTAAAAAAATGAATTGGTTGTATGGGAATTACATGTGTTTGTGTTTAAATTGAGATCAAATAATTTGATTGTGACCACTTACGATAAAAAAATGTAGTAAATTTAAAAAAAAAAAATTTTCAGTGTATATAAATCTTTTATTATTTACCATGCTGTTAATTTCCTATAAGGTATTTGATTGGCTTAGAACTATAAACATTGCTCCACTCTTTCCAAATCCACTGATTGCTGGCATGTCTATTTAATTGTTTGTTTGAAAGTTGGGTTTAATGCAACAAACATGATCTAATCTATGACGTAAGAACAGTTAGTTATTACGGTTTGTATGTTAACAGGGACTTTAATCGTAACTTAACGAGAGTTTGACGAACAGAAAATCCTCTCAGGATCGCTGGAGTCAGTGTTACAGGACCTCAGGGAAGACATTTGAGCATTTCTGTAGCATAAACACCATCAAACCGATGACAGCTTCGCATTTTCCAGTGCATCTCTATAGTGCTGACACCTAAAGATGTCCGAGTTCCGGTCCCAGCGCAACTGATACTCAACTGCTATTGGCTCATCTGCGTTCGATGGGAGGGGCTTACGATAGGTCAATTGCCTTCAGTTACCGTGTTGGGTATCTGGTGAAAAAAAAGAATGAACAAAATTCATAAAATCTACTGTGTATTTTACTATGTGTACAGTGTGTATGTGTAGTGTACATATAGCATTACATCATTTTTCACAAGCTACTAATGAGTTAATGCTTGTAGTAAAAACACTGCTTCTAACTAAATAAACAAGTATGACTTTTAAAACACAACCACAGAAGTATTATGTTCTATAAATATAGATAAATATAGGGACTGAAGAGGAGGGTTATCTTATATTCTCTTATTATATTAGTGGTGGTGGTGATGCTAATAAATAATAAATGGTTACTTTGCTTATGCATACACCCACCCACACACACATATACATTTACACACTTATTTCACTTATGGAATTACTAGCTTGTTCGTTACTGCACTATTTTGGTCTGTATGTCTGTCTGTTAAATAAAACAAATAATAATAATAATACAAAAAAAAAGATCCTTACCGTAGGCAGACATTTCGTCTCACACAGACTAGCTGTCAAAAAAGGCGCTTTTTCTTGTGTTGTGTTGTGGTCCAAGCAGCAAGTAATGTGATTGGCTGTTGTCGCTATGACGGCCGCTTTAGCCACGCCCTCCGTCAAGCGCTGACGCCGACGCCCCGTGTGGATGCGGCGTCACACATGAGTTGGTACATTTCTTTATGAGGACTGAATCTTTAGGGTTCTCAGGATTCACAGACGAGGCTTAATCTTAAAGTTTGCTCTCCAGATAAACTACAGTAATGTTTATAAAAGCTGCTTAACCTCCTAATGAACGACGGCCTTACCCCGTCTCAATCTAACCCCATCTCAATCTAACCCCATCTCAATCTAACCCCGGCTCAGTATAACCCCGTCTCAATCTAACCCCGTCTCAATCTAACCCCGTCTCAATCTAACCCCATCTCAATCTAACCCCGTCTCAGTCTAACCCCGTCTCAATCTAACCCCGTCTCAGTCTAACCCCGTCTCAGTCTAACCCCGTCTCAGTCTAACCCCGTCTCAGTCTAACCCCGGCTCAATCTAACCCCGTCTCAATCTAACCCCGTCTCAATCTAACCCCGTCTCAATCTAACCCCGTCTCAATCTAACCCCGTCTCAATCTAACCCCGTCTCAGTCTAACCCCGTCTCAATCTAACCCCGTCTCAGTCTAACCCCGTCTCAGTCTAACCCCGTCTCAATCTAACCCCGTCTCAATCTAACCCCGTCTCAGTCTAACCCCGTCTCAATCTAACCCCGTCTCAGTCTAACCCCGGCTCAATCTAACCCCGTCTCAATCTAACCCCGTCTCAATCTAACCCCGTCTCAGTCTAACCCCGTCTCAGTCTAACCCCGGCTCAGTCTAACCCAGTCTCAGTCTAACCCAGTCTCAGTCTAACCCAGTCTCAGTATAACCCCGTCTCAATCTAACCCCGTCTCAGTCTAACCCCGTCTCAGTCTAACCCCGTCTCAGTCTAACCCCGTCTCAGTCTAACCCCGTCTCAGTCTAACCCCGTCTCAGTCTAACCCCGTCTCAGTCTAACTAACCCCGTCTCAGTCTAACCCCGGCTCAGTCTAACCCAGTCTCAGTCTAACCCCGTCTCAGTCTAACCCCGTCTCAGTCTAACCCCGTCTCAGTCTAACCCCGACTCAGTCTAACCCCGACTCAGTCTAACCCCGACTCAGTCTAACCCCGACTCAGTCTAACCCCGACTCAGTCTAACCCCGACTCAGTCTAACCCCGACTCAGTCTAACCCCGACTCAGTCTAACCCCGTCTCAATCAGTCTCAGTCTAACCCCGTCTCAGTCGAACCCCGTCTCAATCAGTCTCAGTCTAACCCCGTCTCAGTCTAACCCCGTCTCAATCAGTCTCAGTCTAACCCCGTCTCAGTCTAACCCCGTCTCAATCAGTCTCAGTCTAACCCCGGCTCAGTCTAACCCCGTCTCAATCAGTCTCAGTCTAACCCCGTCTCAGTCTAACCCCGTCTCAATCAGTCTCAGTCTAACCCCGGCTCAGTCTAACCCCGTCTCAATCAGTCTCAGTCTAACCCCGACTCAGTCTAACCCCGTCTCAATCAGTCTCAGTCTAACCCCGTCTCAGTCTAACCCCGTCTCAATCAGTCTCAGTCTAACCCCGGCTCAGTCTAACCCCGTCTCAATCAGTCTCAGTCTAACCCCGTCTCAGTCTAACCCCGTCTCAATCAGTCTCAGTCTAACCCCGTCTCAATCAGTCTCAGTCTAACACCGTCTCAGTCAGTCTCAGTCTAACCCCGTCTCAATCAGTCTCAGTCTAACACCGTCTCAATCAGTCTCAGTATAAACCAATCTCAGTCTAACCCCGACTCAGTCTAACCCAGTCTCAGTCTAACCCAGTCTCAGTCTAACCCCGGCTCAGTCTAACCCCGGCTCAGTCTAACCCCGGCTCAGTCTAACCCCGGCTCAGTCTAACCCCGGCTCAGTCTAACCCCGGCTCAGTCTAACCCCGGCTCAGTCTAACCCCAACTCAGTCTAACCCTGTCTCAATCTAACCCAGTCTCAGTCTAACCCCCTCTCAATCTAACCCAGTCTCAGTCTAACCCCTTCTCAATCTAACCCCGGCTCAGTCTAACCACGGCTCAGTCTAACCACGGCTCAATCTAACCACGGCTCAGTCTAACCCCGTCTCAATCTAACCCCGACTCAGTCTAACCCAGTCTCAGTCTAACCCAGTCTCAGTCTAACCCAGTCTCAGTCTAACCCCATCTCAATCTAACCCCGGCTCAGTCTAACCCCGTCTCAATCTAACCCTGTCTCAGTCTAACCCCGGCTCAGTCTAACCCCGGCTCAGTCTAACCACGGCTCAGTCTAACCACGGCTCAGTCTAACCACGGCTCAGTCTAACCCAGTCTCAGTCTAACCCCGTCTCAATCTAACCCAGTCTCAGTCTAACCCAGTCTCAGTCTAACCCTGTCTCAATCTAACCCCGTCTCAGTCTAACCCAGTCTCAATCTAACCCCGGCTCAATCTAACCCCGTCTCAATCTAACCACGGCTCAGTCTAACCACGGCTCAGTCTAACACCGTCTCAGTCTAACACCAATTCAGTCTAACACCAATTCAGTCTAACACCAATTCAGTCTAACACCGTCTCAGTCTAACCCCGTCTCAATCTAACCCCATCTCAATCAGTCTCAGTCTAACCCCGTCTCAATCTAACCCCGTCTCAGTCTAACCCCGGCTCAGTCTAACCCCGTCTCAATCTAACCCCGTCTCAATCTAACCCCGTCTCAGTCTAACCCCGTCTCAGTCCAACCCCGTCTAACCCCGTCTCAGTCTAACCCCGTCTCAATCCGTCTCAGTCTAACCCCGTCTCAGTCTAACCCCGTCTCAATCAGTCTCAGTCTAACCCCGTCTCAGTCTAACCCCATCTCAGTCTAACCCCGTCTCAGTCTAACCCCGTCTCAGTCTAACCCCGTCTCAGTCTAACCCCGTCTCAGTCTAACCCCGTCTCAGTCTAACCCCGTCTCAGTCTAACCCAGTCTCAGTCTAACCCAGTCTCAGTCTAACCCCCGTCTCAGTCTAACCCCCGTCTCAGTCTAACCCCCGTCTCAGTCTAACCCCCGACTCAGTCTAACCCCAACTCAGTCTAACCCTGTCTCAATCTAACCCAGTCTCAGTCTAACCCCTTCTCAATCTAACCCCGTCTCAGTCTAACCACGGCTCAGTCTAACCACGGCTCAATCTAACCACGGCTCAGTCTAACCCCGTCTCAATCTAACCCCGACTCAGTCTAACCCAGTCTCAGTCTAACCCAGTCTCAGTCTAACCCAGTCTCAGTCTAACCCAGTCTCAGTCTAACCCCGTCTCAATCTAACCCCGGCTCAGTCTAACCCCGTCTCAATCTAACCCCGTCTCAGTCTAACCCCGGCTCAGTCTAACCCCGGCTCAGTCTAACCACGGCTCAGTCTAACCACGGCTCAGTCTAACCCAGTCTCAGTCTAACCCCGTCTCAATCTAACCCAGTCTCAGTCTAACCCAGTCTCAGTCTAACCCAGTCTCAGTCTAACCCTGTCTCAATCTAACCCCGTCTCAGTCTAACCCAGTCTCAATCTAACCCCGGCTCAATCTAACCCCGTCTCAATCTAACCACGGCTCAGTCTAACCACGGCTCAGTCTAACCACGGCTCAGTCTAACACCGTCTCAGTCTAACACCAATTCAGTCTAACACCGTCTCAGTCTAACCCCGTCTCAGTCTAACCCCGTCTCAATCTAACCCCATCTCAATCAGTCTCAGTCTAACCCCGTCTCAATCTAACCCCGTCTCAGTCTAACCCCGGCTCAGTCTAACCCCGTCTCAATCTAACCCCGTCTCAGTCTAACCCCGTCTCAGTCCAACCCCGTCTAACCCCGTCTCAGTCTAACCCGTCTCAATCCGTCTCAGTCTAACCCCGTCTCAGTCTAACCCCGTCTCAATCAGTCTCAGTCTAACCCCGTCTCAGTCTAACCCCGTCTCAGTCTAACCCCGTCTCAGTCTAACCCCGTCTCAGTCTAACCCCCGTCTCAGTCTAACCCCCGTCTCAGTCTAACCCCCGTCTCAGTCTAACCCCCGTCTCAGTCTAACCCCCGTCTCAGTCTAACCCCGTATCAGTCTAAGCAAGTCTCAATCAGTCTCAGTCTAACCCCGTCTCAATCTAACCCCGGCTCAGTCTAACCCCGGCTCAATCTAACCCCATCTCAGTCTAACCCCGTCTCAGTCTAACCCCGTCTCAATCAGTCTCAGTCTAACCCCGGCTCCGTCTAACCCCTTCTCAGTCTAACCCCGTCTCAATCTAACCCCGGCTCTATCTAACCCAGTCTCAGTCTAACCCCTTCTCAGTCTAACCCCGTCTCAATCTAACCCCGGCTCTATCTAACCCAGTCTCAGTCTAACCCAGTCTCAGTCTAACCCAGTCTCAGTCTAACCCCGTATCAGTCTAACCCCGTCTCAATCTAACCCCGTCTCAATCTAACCCAGTCTCAGTCTAACCCCGTCTCAATCTAACCCCGTCTCAATCTAACCCCGTCTCAATCTAACCCCGGCTCAGTCTAACCCCGTCTCAATCAGTCTCAGTCTAACCCCGTCTCAATCAGTCTCAGTCTAACCCCGTCTCAGTCTAACCCCGTCTCAGTCTAACCCCGTCTCAGTCTAACACCGTCTCAGTCTAACACCAATTCAGTCTAACACCAATTCAGTCTAACACCAATTCAGTCTAACCCCGTCTCAGTCTAACCCCGTCTCAATCTAACCCCATCTCAATCAGTCTCAGTCTAACCCCGTCTCAATCTAACCCCGTCTCAGTCTAACCCCGGCTCAGTCTAACCCCGGCTCAGTCTAACCCCGGCTCAATCTAACCCCGTCTCAGTCTAACCCCGTCTCAGTCCAACCCCGTCTAACCCCGTCTCAGTCTAACCCCGTCTCAATCCGTCTCAGTCTAACCCCGTCTCAGTCTAACCCCGTCTCAATCAGTCTCAGTCTAACCCCGTCTCAGTCTAACCCCGTCTCAGTCTAACCCCGTCTCAGTCTAACCCCGTCTCAGTCTAACCCCGTCTCAGTCTAACCCCCGTCTCAGTCTAACCCCCGTCTCAGTCTAACCCCCGTCTCAGTCTAACCCCCGTCTCAGTCTAACCCCGTCTCAGTCTAACCCCGTATCAGTCTAAGCAAGTCTCAATCAGTCTCAGTCTAACCCCGTCTCAATCTAACCCCGGCTCAGTCTAACCCCGGCTCAATCTAACCCCGTCTCAGTCTAACCCCGTCTCAGTCTAACCCCGTCTCAATCAGTCTCAGTCTAACCCCGGCTCCGTCTAACCCCTTCTCAGTCTAACCCCGTCTCAATCTAACCCCGGCTCAATCTAACCCAGTCTCAGTCTAACCCAGTCTCAGTCTAACCCCGTATCAGTCTAACCCCGTCTCAGTCTAACCCCGTCTCAATCTAACCCAGTCTCAGTCTAACCCCGTCTCAATCTAACCCCGGCTCAGTCTAACCCCGGCTCAGTCTAACCCCGTCTCAGTCTAACCCCGTCTCAGTCTAACCCCCGTCTCAGTCTAACCCCCGTCTCAGTCCAACCCCCGTCTCAGTCTAACCCCGTCTCAGTCTAACCCCGTCTCAGTCTAACCCCGTCTCAATCGAACCCCGTCTCAATCGAACCCCGTCTCAATCTAACCACGTCTCAGTCTAACCCCGTCTCAGTCTAACCCCGTCTCAGTCTAACCACGGCTCAGTCTAACCACGGCTCAGTCTAACCACGTCTCAGTCTAACCCAGTCTCAATCTAACCACGTCTCAATCTAACCCCGTCTCAGTCTAACCCCGTCTCAGTCTAACCCCGTCTCAGTCTAACCCCGTCTCAGTCTAACCACGGCTCAGTCTAACCACGTCTCAGTCTAACCCCGTCTCAGTCTAACCCCGTCTCAGTCTAACCCCCGTCTCAGTCCAACCCCCGTCTCAGTCTAACCCCGTCTCAGTCTAACCCCGTCTCAATCGAACCCCGTCTCAATCTAACCACGTCTCAGTCTAACCCCGTCTCAGTCTAACCCCGTCTCAGTCTAACCCCGTCTCAGTCTAACCCCGTCTCAGTCTAACCACGTCTCAGTCTAACCCAGTCTCAGTCTAACCCCGGCTCAGTCTAACCCCGTCTCAGTCTAACCACGTCTCAGTCTAACCCCGTCTCAGTCTAACCCCGTCTCAGTCTAACCCCGGCTCAATCTAACCCCGTCTCAATCTAACCCCGACTCAGTCTAACCACGGCTCAGTCTAACCCCATCTCAGTCTAACCCCGGCTCAGTCTAACCACGTCTCAATCTAACCCCGTCTCAGTCTAACCCCGTCTCAGTCCAACCCCGTCTCAGTCTAACCCCGTCTCAGTCTAACCACGTCTCAGTCTAACCACGTCTCAGTCTAACCCCGTCTCAGTCTAACCCCGGCTGAATCTAACCCCGTCTCAATCTAACCCCGTCTCAGTCTAACCCCGACTCAGTCTAACCCCGACTCAGTCTAACCACGGCTCAGTCTAACCCCGTCTCAATCAGTCTCAGTCTAACCCCGGCTCAATCTAACCCCGGCTCAATCTAACCCCGTCTCAATCTAACCCCGTCTCAGTCTAACCCCGTCTCAGTCTAACCACGTCTCAGTCTAACCCCGTCTCAGTCTAACCCCGTCTCAGTCTAACCCCGGCTCAATCTAACCCCGTCTCAATCTAACCCCGTCTCAGTCTAACCCCGGCTCAATCTAACCCCGGCTCAGTCTAACCCCGTCTCAGTCTAACCCCATCTCAGTCTAACCCCGGCTCAGTCTAACCCCGGCTCAGTCTCAGTCTAACCCCGTCTCAGTCTCAGTCTAACCCCGTCTCAATCAGTCTCAGTCTAACCTTGGCTCAATCTAACCCCGGCTCAGTCTAACCCCGTCTCAGTCTAACCCCATCTCAGTCTAACCCCGGCTCAGTCTAACCCCGGCTCAGTCTAACCCAGTCTCAGTCTAACCCCCGTCTCAGTCTAACCCCCGTCTCAGTCTAACCCCGTCTCAGTCTAACCCCGTATCAGTCTAAGCAAGTCTCAATCAGTCTCAGTCTAACCCCGTCTCAATCTAACCCCGGCTCAGTCTAACCCCGGCT
>NC_137115.1:58702970-58712970 GCF_949357685.1 Gobio gobio | reverse complement strand
AAGACTATAATAAGTTCAACAGCCAGAGTGGCAATAGTGTGCAGCCGAAATAACGTTACACCCGCTAATGGCGGTTGTTAATGTCAAGCCCTGATTATCCCTTAAATGTCACCCTAGTCTTGTCTGAATTTGTTCGTTCGCTTCACGTTATTATTTCCCAGACGTAACGTTAGTTTTGGTATTGAGGTCAAAGTCCACTTGCCTTGCGTTCGTAGTTTTGAAGCGTTCCCCCTATTACAGTGACTTTCTTCTGGCATGTTCTGCAGACAGGGTGACCATCTTCCATTAAGTTTCCCTCAGGACTTTTGTAAAAGCCAAAATATGACCAAACCTCAGATTTGGTCCTTTTAGAAGTCTGAAAAATCTTCCGGCGCTGTTACTGCCTCCTGCCATTTCTTCTCATTCAAAAGACAGCAGTGCGCTGCGCCAGACTGACACTGACTGGACAAGATTTACTGCAAGTTTTCACAATCGTGATAATCACACGCGGTTTTAATGATAATTAAATTTTATACGATATTACTAACCGTCACTAAATTTTATCGTGGTTTATCGTGAAACCGGTAATCGTTTCATCCCTAGGTCAGACACACACACTCAACCTCTGCTGTGGTCAGACACACACACTCAACCTCTGCTGTGGTCAGACACACACACTCAACCTCTGCTGTGGTCAGACACACACACACATTCAACCTCTGCTGTGGTCAGACACACACACACACTCAACCTCTGCTGTGGTCAGACACACACACTCAACATCTGCTGTGGTCAGACACACACACACACACACACTCAACCTCTGCTGTGGTCAGACACACACACTCAACCTCTGCTGTGGTCAGACACACACACTCAACCTCTGCTGTGGTCAGACACACACACTCAACCTCTGCTGTGGTCAGACACACACACTCAACATCTGCTGTGGTCAGACACACACACACACACACTCAACCTCTGCTGTGGTCAGACACACACACTCAACCTCTGCTGTGGTCAGACACACACACTCAACCTCTGCTGTGGTCAGACACACACACTCAACCTCTGCTGTGGTCAGACACACACACTCAACATCTGCTGTGGTCAGACACACACACACACACACACTCAACCTGTGCTGTGGTCAGACACACACACACACACACACTCAACCTGTGCTGTGGTCAGACACACACACTCAACCTCTGCTGTTGTCAGACACACACACACACACACTCAACCTCTGCTGTGGTCAGACACACACACTCAACCTCTGCTGTGGTCAGACACACACACTCAACCTCTGCTGTGGTCAGACACACACACTCAACCTCTGCTGTGGTCAGACACACACACTCAACCTCTGCTGTGGTCAGACACACACACTCAACCTCTGCTGTGGTCAGACACACACACTCAACCTCTGCTGTGGTCAGAGACACACACACAACCTCTGCTGTGGTCAGACACACACACTCAACCTCTGCTGTGGTCAGACACACACACTCAACCTCTGCTGTGGTCAGACACACACACTCAACCTCTGCTGTGGTCAGACACACACACACACACTCAACCTCTGCTGTGGTCAGACACACACACACTCAACCTCTGCTATGGTCAGACACACACACTCAACCTGTGCTGTGGTCAGACACACACACACACACACACACACACACTCAACCTCTGCTGTGGTCAGACACACACACTCAACCTCTGCTGTGGTCAGACACACACACTCAACCTCTGCTGTGGTCAGACACACACACACACACACACACACACACACACACTCAACCTCTGCTGTGGTCAGACACACACACACACTCCACCTGTGCTGTGGTCAGAGACACACACTCAACCTCTGCTGTGGTCAGACACACACACACTCAACCTCTGCTGTGGTCAGACACACACTCAACCTCTGCTGTGGTCAGACACACACACACTCAACCTCTGCTGTGGTCAGACACACACACACTCAACCTCTGCTGTGGTCAGACACACACACACACACACTCAACCTCTGCTGTGGTCAGACACACACACACTCAACCTCTGCTGTGGTCAGACACACACACACACACACACACACACTCAACCTGTGCTGTGGTCAGAGACACACACTCAACCTCTGCTGTGGTCAGACACACACTCAACCTCCGCTGTGGTCAGACACACACACTCAACCTCTGCTGTGGTCAGACACACACTCAACCTCTGCTGTGGTCAGACACACACACACACTCAACCTGTGCTGTGGTCACACACACACTCAACCTCTGCTGTGGTCAGACACACACTCAACCTCTGCTGTGGTCAGACACACACACACACTCAACCTCTGCTGTGGTCAGAAACACACACTCAACCTCTGCTGTGGTCAGAAACACACACTCAACCTCTGCTGTGGTCAGACACACACTCAACCTCTGCTGTGGTCAGAGACACACACTCAACCTCTGCTGTGGTCAGACACACACACACACACTCAACCTCTGCTGTGGTCAGACACACACTCAACCTCTGCTGTGGTCAGACACACACACACTCAACCTCTGCTGTGGTCAGAAACACACACTCAACCTCTGCTGTGGTCAGACACACACTCAACCTCTGCTGTGGTCAGACACACACACACTCAACCTCTGCTGTGGTCAGAAACACACACTCAACCTCTGCTGTGGTCAGAGACACACACTCAACCTCTGCTGTGGTCAGACACACACACTCAACCTCTGCTGTGGTCAGAGACACACACTCAACCTCTGCTGTGGTCAGACACACACTCAACCTCTGCTGTGGTCAGACACACACACACACACACACACACTCAACCTGTATTGTGGTCAGACACACACACACTCAACCTCTGCTGTGGTCAGACACACACACTCAACCTCTGCTGTGGTCAGACACACACACTCAACCTCTGCTGTGGTCAGAGACACACACTCAACCTCTGCTGTGGTCAGACACACACACACACACACACACACACACACTCAACCTCTGCTGTGGTCAGACACACACACTCAACCTCTGCTGTGGTCAGACACACACACACACACACACACACTCAACCTCTGCTGTGGTCAGACACACACACTCAACCTCTGCTGTGGTCAGACACACACACACACACACACACACACACACACACACACACACACACACACACACACACACACACACACACACACTCAACCTCTGCTGTGGTCAGACACACACTCAACCTCTGCTGTGGTCAGACACACACACTCAACCTCTGCTGTGGTCAGACACACACACTCAACCTCTGCTGTGGTCAGAGACACACACTCAACCTCTGCTGTGGTCAGACACACACACTCAACCTCTGCTGTGGTCAGACACACACACTCAACCTCTGCTGTGGTCAGACACACACACACACACACACTCAACCTGTATTGTGGTCAGACACACACACACTCAACCTCTGCTGTGGTCAGACACACACACTCAACCTCTGCTGTGGTCAGACACACACACACACACACACACACACACACACACACACACACACACACACACACACACACACTCAACCTCTGCTGTGGTCAGACACACACTCAACCTCTGCTGTGGTCAGACACACACACTCAACCTCTGCTGTGGTCAGACACACACACTCAACCTCTGCTGTGGTCAGACACACACTCAACCTCTGCTGTGGTCAGACACACACTCAACCTCTGCTGTGGTCAGACACACACACTCAACCTCTGCTGTGGTCAGACACACACACTCAACCTGTGCTGTGGTCAGAGACACACACACACTCAACCTCTGCAGTGGTCAGAGACACACACACTCAACCTCTGCTGTGGTCAGAGACACACACACTCAACCTCTGCTGTGGTCAGAGACACACACTCAACCTGTGCTGTGGTCAGAGACACACACTCAACATGTGCTGTGGTCAGACACACACACACACACACACACTCAACCTGTATTGTGGTCAGACACACACACACTCAACCTCTGCTGTGGTCAGACACACACACTCAACCTCTGCTGTGGTCAGACACACACACACACACACACACACACACACACACACACACACACACACACACACACACACACACACACACACACACACACACACACACACACACACACACACACACACACACACTCAACCTCTGCTGTGGTCAGACACACACTCAACCTCTGCTGTGGTCAGACACACACACTCAACCTCTGCTGTGGTCAGACACACACACTCAACCTCTGCTGTGGTCAGACACACACTCAACCTCTGCTGTGGTCAGACACACACTCAACCTCTGCTGTGGTCAGACACACACACTCAACCTCTGCTGTGGTCAGACACACACACTCAACCTGTGCTGTGGTCAGAGACACACACACACTCAACCTCTGCAGTGGTCAGAGACACACACACTCAACCTCTGCTGTGGTCAGAGACACACACACTCAACCTCTGCTGTGGTCAGAGACACACACTCAACCTGTGCTGTGGTCAGAGACACACACTCAACATGTGCTGTGGTCAGACACACACTCAACCTCTGCTTTGGTCAGACACACACACTCAACCTCTGCTGTGGTCAGACACACACACTCAACCTCTGCTGTGGTCAGAGACACACACTCAACCTGTGCTGTGGTCAGAGACACACACTCAACCTGTGCTGTGGTCAGACACACACTCAACCTCTGCTGTGGTCAGACACACACACTCAACCTCTGCTGTGGCCAGAGACACACACTCAACCTCTGCTGTGGCCAGAGACACACACTCAACCTCTGCTGTGGTCAGACACACACTCAACCTCTGCTGTGGTCAGACACACACTCAACCTTTGCTGTGGTCAGACACACACTCAACCTCTGCTGTGGTCAGACACACACACTCAACCTGTGCTGTGGTCAGACACACACTCAACCTGTGCTGTGGTCAGACACACACTCAACCTCTGCTGTGGTCAGACACACACTCAACCTGTGCTGTGGTCAGACACACACTCAACCTGTGCTGTGGTCAGACACACACTCAACCTCTGCTGAGGTCAGACACACACTCAACCTCTGCTGTGGTCAGACACACACTCAACCTCTGCTGAGGTCAGACACACACTCAACCTCTGCTGTGGCCAGAGACACACACTCAACCTCTGCTGTGGTCAGACACACACTCAACCTGTGCTGTGGTCAGACACACACTCAACCTCTGCTGTGGTCAGACACACACACTCAACCTCTGCTGTGGTCAGACACACACTCAACCTCTGCTGTGGTCAGAGACACACACTCAACCTGTGCTGTGGTCAGAGACACACACTCAACCTGTGCTGTGGTCAGACACACACTCAACCTCTGCTGAGGTCAGACACACACTCAACCTCTGCTGTGGCCAGAGACACACACTCAACCTCTGCTGTGGCCAGAGACACACACTCAACCTCTGCTGTGGTCAGACACACACTCAACCTCTGCTGTGGTCAGACACACACTCAACCTCTGCTGTGGTCAGACACACACTCAACCTGTGCTGTGGTCAGACACACACTCAACCTCTGCTGAGGTCAGACACACACTCAACCTGTGCTGTGGTCAGACACACACTCAACCTCTGCTGTGGTCAGACACACACTCAACCTCTGCTGTGGTCAGACACACACTCAACCTGTGCTGTGGTCAGACACACACTCAACCTGTGCTGTGGTCAGACACACACTCAACCTCTGCTGAGGTCAGACACACACTCAACCTCTGCTGTGGTCAGACACACACTCAACCTGTGCTGTGGTCAGACACACACTCAACCTGTGCTGTGGTCAGACACACACTCAACCTCTGCTGTGGTCAGACACACACTCAACCTGTGCTGTGGTCAGACACACACTCAACCTGTGCTGTGGTCAGACACACACTCAACCTGTGCTGTGGTCAGACACACACTCAACCTCTGCTGAGGTCAGACACACACTCAACCTCTGCTGTGGTCAGACACACACTCAACCTGTGCTGTGGTCAGACACACACTCAACCTCTGCTGTGGTCAGACACACACTCAACCTGTGCTGTGGTCAGACACACACTCAACCTGTGCTGTGGTCAGAGACACACTCAACCTCTGCTGTGGTCAGACACACACTCAACCTGTGCTGTGGTCAGACACACATTCAACCTGTGCTGTGGTCAGACACACACTCAACCTCTGCTGTGGTCAGACACACACTCAACCTCTGCTGTGGTCAGACACACACACACACACACACACACACACACACACACACACACACACACACACACACACACACACACACACACACACACACACACACACACACACACACACACACACACACACACACACACACTCAACCTCTGCTGTGGTCAGACACACACTCAACCTCTGCTGTGGTCAGACACACACACTCAACCTCTGCTGTGGTCAGACACACACTAAACCTCTGCTGTGGTCAGACACACACTCAACCTGTGCTGTGGTCAGACACACACTCAACCTGTGCTGTGGTCAGACACACACTCAACCTGTGCTGTGGTCAGACACACACTCAACATCTGCTGTGGTCAGACACACACTCAACCTCTGCTGTGGTCAGACACACACACACACACACACACACACACACACACACACACACTCAACCTCTGCTGTGGTCAGACACACACACACTCAACCTCTGCTGTGGTCAGACACACACACTCAACCTCTGCTGTGGTCAGACACACACTCAACCTCTGCTGTGGTCAGACACACACACACACACACACACACACACTCAACCTGTGCTGTGGTCAGACACACACACTCAACCTCTGCTGTGGTCAGACACACACTCAACCTCTGCTGTGGTCAGACACACACTCAACCTCTGCTGTGGTCAGACACACACACACTCAACCTCTGCTGTGGCCAGAGACACACACTCAACCTCTGCTGTGGTCAGACACACACTCAACCTCTGCTGTGGTCAGACACACACACTCAACCTGTGCTGTGGTCAGACACACACTCAACCTGTGCTGTGGTCAGAGACACACACTCAACCTCTGCTGTGGTCAGACACACACACTCAACCTGTGCTGTGGTCAGACACACACTCAACCTGTGCTGTGGTCAGACACACACACTCAACCTCTGCTGTGGTCAGAGACACACACTCAACCTGTGCTGTGGTCAGAGACACACACTCAATGAAGATGGCGCCGCCGTGCTCGGTCGCCGTTCAGGTCGCTCCGCTAAGACTTTGCTTTTATTTATTATTCTACTCTCTTTTACTCTCTATTTTTTCCAACGGATCATCTGCTTTGATCTGTTACGACAGCAAAACACTTCTGGAATTTGGTTACCGCTACACTGACCTGTTTCAGGACACTTTCTCCAATCTTCCATCTGAGATTCGCCGGGACGCCGAGTTGAACAATGGCCACTCGAGTCGACGGCGAAGATTCAAAAAACACCGCGGGAAACGCGCTGGGATCCGCAACAGACTGAGAAAAAGAGCATTCAGTCCTCCTCTCCCGAGCATTTTGCTCGCAAATGTCCAATCCTTGGAGAATAAGATGGACGATCTTAGAGCCAGGATAAGTTTTCAACGGGACATGAGAGACTGCAACATCTATTGTCTGTCCGAAACATGGCTCACGCCAGCGGTCCCGGATACAGCCGTGACGCCGTCCGAGAACTTCTCTGTTTTTCGGATGGACAGAACAGCCGAGGCCGGGAAATCTAAAGGCGGTGGAGTGTGTTTCATGATAAACAAGAAATGGTGCGATCCTAGGAACATCTCCATTCTTTCCCGATCCTGCTCGCCTCACTTGGAACATTTAACTCTCATGTGCCGGCCTTTCTACCTGCCGAGGGAGTTTTCCTCGGTCATCACCACTGCCGTTTATATTCCACCACAAGCAGACACGGGGCTGGCTTTATCTGCCCTCCATGATGTGACCAGCGGCTTCATAAACAAACACCCCGACGCTGCTTTCATCGTCGCGGGTGATTTTAACAAAGCTAACCTAAAGAAAGTATTGCCAAACTTTCACCAGCATGTCTCCTGTCCCACACGAGGAGCAAACACACTGGATCATTGCTACTCTCCGTTTAAGAACGCCTACAAAGCTCGTTCACAGCCAGCTTTTGGCAAATCGGACCATGCCGCCATTTTCCTCACACCGGAATATAAACAAAGGCTCGTTCAAGAGCCCCCGGGGAGGAGGGAAGTCAAACGCTGGTCATCCCATTCAGAGATCACGCTACAGGCAGCTCTTGATGACGTCGACTGGGACATGTTCCGCGCGAGTTCTGAGGACGTCAGCGAGTTCACAGAAGTGGCGCTCTGCTTTATTAACACACTGACAGAGCAAGCCACACAAACATTAACTATAACGTCCTTCCCTAATCAGAAACCGTGGGTGGACAGTTCAATTCGCACTGCAGTAAACTCGCGCACCACCGCTTACAATGCCGGTCTCCTAACGGGGGATATGAGGGAGTACAAAGCTTCATGTTACGCCCTCCGGCGCGCCGTTAAAGCCGCAAAACTCCGCTATAAAGACCGAGTGGAATCTCATTTCCAACTCAACGACTCCCGGCGGATGTGGCAGGGACTGAGATCCATCTGTGCTTTTGGAACTAAATCCTCTGCAGAGGTGAGAGCTGATCCGTTACTGGTGAACGAGTTAAACTCTTTCTACGCTCGCTTTGATGGTAATCGCGGCAGCGCGACTCCGGCGAGTGACGCGTCAGAGAGAGTCCCTCAGAGCAGCAACGGTCACGTGATCTCTGTCTCGGAGGACGAGGTTCGGAGGGCACTCAAACGTGTGGATGTCAGGAAAGCTGCTGGGCCGGATGGTATTTCAGGTCGTGCTCTGCGGTCCTGTGCTGATCAGCTCGCAGGGCTCTTTACATCCATATTCAACGAGTCCCTTGCTACATCTGTTGTCCCCACCTCCTTCAAACGATCCTCCATCATCCCTGTACCTAAGATCAGTAAACCCTCTTGCCTAAATGACTATCGTCCAGTGGCTCTCACATCTTTAGTCATGAAGGTCTTTGAGAGACTCATTAAAAACAACATTTGCTCCTCCATTCCTGACACTTTGGACCCTCTTCAGTTTGCCTATCGTCCCAATAGATCGACTGAAGATGCCATTTCTCACGTCCTTCACTCCTGCCTCACTCACATCGACAGCAAAAGTGGGAACTATGTCAGGCTGCTATTTATTGACTATAGCTCAGCCTTTAACACCATAGTTCCCATTAAGCTAACACACAAACTCCTGGATCTAGGCCTGAATTCTTCTCTCTGCCTCTGGATTGAAGATTTCCTCACTGGCAGACCCCAGGCGGTGAGAGTAGGCCAGTTCACCTCCACCTCCATCACCCTGAGTGTTGGAGCTCCACAGGGCTGTGTGCTGAGTCCCCTGCTCTACTCTCTCTACACCCATGACTGTTTGTCCACACACAGCTCCACCTCGATCATCAAGTTTGCTGATGATACTGTTGTCCTGGGTCTCATCTCCAACAACAATGAGACGGCATACTTGGACGAAGTGGAGCAACTGACATCATGGTGCCAGGACAACTGTCTCTCTCTGAATGTTAACAAGACCAAAGAACTGATTGTGGACTTCGGGAAGAGACAGCATCGGTCATACTCCCCTCTCATGATCAGCGGGACACCGGTAGAGAGAGTGAGCAGCTTCAAATACCTGGGTGTGAACATCTCCGAGGATCTGACCTGGACTACACACATCCAGACACAGGTGAAAAAAGCCAGGCAAAGACTGTACCACCTGCGCCAGCTGAGGAAATTCAGGGTTTCACCAGCCATCCTGAAAACTTTCTATCGAGGGGCGATAGAAAGTGTCCTGACTCAGTGCATCACAGCGTGGTACGGGAACAGCACCAGTCACGACTGCAAAGCCCTGCAAAGAGTGGTGCGCTTATCCGAGCGCATCTCAGGCTCAGCTCTCCCGTCTCTGCAGG
>NC_137115.1:58685470-58692970 GCF_949357685.1 Gobio gobio | reverse complement strand
CCGATAAAGGATTTTTAAGGCCGATACCGATACAAATATTTGGTGATTTAAAAATTCGATATTCCGATATATCGGCCGATATATTATATATATACAGAAACACGTAAAAACCTTCAACAGATTTCTCTTATTTGTAGTTATTCATGATCCCTCAGCCTCTCTAATATAATACGAAAATGCAGTTTAAAAATAAACTTGTTTGTTTTATTGTTACAACAGAACAGAGGAGCATAAAAATATATTAAAGTTCTGATAAATAAAATGTATAAAAATACAAACTTGAGATATGAAATAAAGTCCTTTGGACGAAAACACAATAACGAAAACAAAACACAAAAAATCGATATAGTATTAATAGATGTGGTAAGCTTTATAAATATAACTGAGCAAGACTGGAAATAAATATTCAGTTAAGTTCTAGAAGTTCTGATAAATAACAACAACAGCAAAATATGAACTATATACAGTATAAATGTGAGCTACCTTATCATTACAATGTCAACTTGCTTATCCCTTTACATACACTCTTTAATTCTGTCCATCAAGCAAAACAAACCATTTCCAATCCTCATTTACATCTACAGCTGATGATCAGTAAATCCATCATGTGACTCGCTAATGCTGCGTCTGAATGAAGTCAGCAACACTTTCCTTCACTCCTCGAGTGCTTCACTTATAATGCAGGGGCTGGAACTACAAATATACGAGTTATAAATACACTAATCATTACTTTATGTTGGCAGAATAAGTGTGTTGTGATTTCCAAGCGCATTAATGTTAGCGGTCTCCCACTGATAGCCATGGCATTAGCTAGCTTTGTGGTTAGCTCAAGTTTAGCTTTAGAAATGGACTGTAAAATAGCAGGGGAGAGATGATGCGTCTCATGCTGTCAAACTGTCCTGCTATTGAAGAATCTTATTAAGTCACATCGTCCGTTTTTATTATTTTTATATATTCATTTATCGGCCATCATAAATGCAGATACAGATAGTTTGGAAAATGTCTAATATCGCCCGATAATATCGGTCCGCCGATATATCGGTCGGGCTCTAGTTTGTGTGTGTGTTTGTGCACGTGTGTGTGTGTGTGTTCACCGCTTCATGGTTGCTGTCTCCAGGCTGAAAATATCAAAGTCCCACGAGTCTTCGTTTTCCATCGTCTGAGCAATGCATGGTGGGATATCGTTGAGGGACAGTGGTGTGGTCAGGTGACTTGGGATGTGATGCAGCTCTGAAAGACAGTGTGTGTTGTGGGGTTACAAATTTAGACATGGTTATATCTAGGTTCAAATGTAATAGAATACAACTGAAAACATTATCTATATTTGTGTTTTACATTTTGAAGTAAACTTGAAGGAGATTACGTCAGGCCGTGTAAGTGTTTGAGACCTTCAGTCTTTTGTCTCTATGCATTTCCTGACTATTTACCATGACAAGTTTAGAGCAATACTGCCTGAGTGATTGGATTAGCATCTCTGCATTTGAATGGCACTGTTATGCTGATTGAATCTGGACGAGAGACACAGTTATGTAGGGTGTGTCCTTTTTACCTATACAACATTTGCATTGTATTGTTCAGAGTGTCTCCTCCTCTGCTGTTTAACCCCTCCCCCTTTGGAATGTATATAACCTATCAGGTATACTGTTAACGACCTGCAGCTCAGAGAGTTATCATTAAAAGAATCACTTCTGTTTTGATCCCGATGTCTCCTGGTCTCTATACTTCAAGAAACAAGAGAAGTTCACAACAGTGTGAACCATTGCACAGGAAACGGGGTCAAAGGTCAAAAAGCAGTGAACTGGGCTTACGTTTCGAGGCGAAGATATACTCGTTTCCTGATAGCCGGCGCAGTCCGTCCTGTGGGAGAGGGAGAGAGAGAGAGAGAGAGAGAGAGAGAGGTTTATAATTCTTGAATTTTTACAAATGTATACATCAATAAAAAACAAAACAAAAAGTAAAATAAATAAAAAAATTCAGAACCATCACATCATCATAAATTGTGCATAAAACATCAACACACCATATTTCAATAAAACTCCTGACATTGTTTACAATATTATAATATGCATACTCTACTTTAAGCCTTCCAGCCACTAAACTCCTAAACATAACTTCAGGATCTGTACTTGCACATTGTAAGCCTTTGTTCTTCCAGGTCTTCCACACTGCCAATGCTGCCGTCCCAGTCAGAAAACTTAATACACACACTTTAAAAACACATACTTTAACCCTCCAATGAACACTTCGGGCCCTATCTTGCACCCAGCGCAATTGACTTTGTACACCGACGCATGTGTCATTCCTATTTTGCACCCGCGCAAAGCGCGCTTTTCCCTCCACAGAAGCACGTCGCTAAACTAGTGAATGCACTTGCGCTCCCTGGGCGGTTCAGCGCAAAAAAGGAGGCGTGTTCCGGCGCAAACAATCCCTGCTGCTATTTTGCTGTTCCATTAAACAATTGCGCCACTGACCAGAAAAAACCTAGTCTAAAGTCAGTGGCGCGTTGCGCGTTGTTCATTATGCTATTTTAAGGGCGCATGCTTGACCATAATGTATAGCGTGCACAACGCGCATACACTTTGCTCATGTAATCTACACAGATGCAACAGTTATTTTTGCAAATCATAAATTGTTACACTAAAAAAATATTAACACATGAGATGACGGAAATCATTGTGGTGTGCCACGAAGATGTGAAAAAATAGGCATAAATCTAGCTTACAAATGATTCAGGCTAATTGTAATAATTAAGGATAAGACCTGTTTGCCCAATAGTGGCAAGACATATATGTATATAAGGACATCTGACAAATTGGTTTGTCCGTCAAGAACCAGGAAAAAAAAATCGACTGAAAAACTGAAAAAACTGAAAGACTGAAAAAAAAAGACTGTGAAATCACCTTTACCATAATGTACAACATTACAACTTCACTTCTCTGTCTTTCACTGCTCTTACACACATCAGTCTCCTCGGCTGTGAACCGCTCCTGGCGTGCGCCTGGTAAATACGCCATATTAATAGCAATCCATTATGGAACTTGCGCACCTGCTTTTACAGGGAATGTTGGATGACGCTCTGATTGGTTTATTCACGTTACGCCCAAACCACACCTATGAATAATGAAGCTACTTCAGACCAACCCATTTTAGATTTGCGCCGGGAAAATAGCAACAGCGCCGAGACCCGCCCACAAAGTTACTTGCGCTTCGCGCTTTGACACTTGCGTTTCAGATCGTTAAAATAGGGCCCTTCGTCCGAAAAAACCTTGTCAACTTTCCTGAACCATTCCACAAGAAGTTTAAAGAGACTTTTTAGTCTTGCACATCTTAAAAACAAACGTTCCAAATCCTCATCTTCCCCACAGAACCTACACCCCCCCCCCCAAAAAAAACCCCAGAAACAATGCTCAGGTAGGCCGTGGCATTTAAACCATGCCCAATTGGCACTAAGGAGCCTAAAGTGTGCCAAGAAAACATCCCCCACACCATTAAACCACCACCACCAGCCTGCACAGTGGGAACAAGGCATGATGGATCCATGTTCTCATTCTGTTTACGCCAAACTCTGACTCTACCATCTGAATGTCTCAACAGAAATCCAGACTCATCAGACCAGGCAACATTTTTCCAGTCTTCAACTGTCCAATTTTGGTGCAAATTGTCGCCTCTTTTTCCTCTTTGTAGTGGAGATGAGTGGTACCCGGTGGGGTCTTCTGCTGTTGTAGCCCATCCGCCTCAAGGTTGTGTGTGTTGTGGCTTCACAAATGCTTTGCTGCAGACCTCGGTTGTAACGAGTGGTTATTTCAGTCAAAGTTGCTCTTCTATCAGCTTGAATCAGTCGGCCCATTCTCCTCTGACCTCTAGCATCAACAAGGCATTTTCTCCACAGGACTGCCGCATACTGGATGTTTTTCCCTTTTCACACCATTCTTTGTAAACCCTAGAAATGGTTGTGTGTGAAAATCCCAGTAACTGAGCAGATGGTGAAATACTCAGACCGGCCCGTCTGGCACCAACAACCATGCCACGCTCAAAATTGCTTAAATCTCCTTTCTTTCCCATTCCGACATTCAGTGTGGAGTTCAGGAGATTGTCTTGACCAGGACCACACCCCTAAATGCATTGAAGACACTGCCATGTGATTGGTTGATTAGATAATTGCATTAATGAGAAATTGAACAGGAATAATCCTTTAGGTGAGTGTATGTCTTCACTGTGGTGTGGTATATGGACTTCTTCGATGTAGACTCAAAAAGTTTTATTTTAGGAATCTCAAAAGACAAGATTGAGCTAGCGTCCGCATCCTCCAGATCTTCCTCACTTGCGGGCGCTATTTTTATCTTCTCATCATTTTCTTTTCTTGCGATGATCTCTCTGTAGCTGCTTGGTATTACATTAAAGGGTTAGTTCACCCAAAAATGTAAATTGTGTCATTAATGACTGAGCCTCATGTGGTTGGACACCCGTCAGACCTCCGTTCATCTTCAGACACAAATGAAGATATTTTAGTGTAAATCTGATGCTCTGAAAGGCCTCCATTGGCTCAATGCTCTTTACACTCTCAAGACCCTTAAAAGACACTAAAGACTAAAGTTACAAAGTCCATCTCACTACAGCGGCTCTACAATAACTTTATGAAGAGACGAGAATAGTTTTTGTGCGCAAAAAACCCTAAATAACGACTTATATAGAGATGACGATTTCAAAATAAGGCATCATGAAGCTTCAGAGCGTTATGAATCAGTGAGTCGATTCAGCGGTTCAGAGCGTTATGAATCAGTGAGTCGAATGATGATTCGGATCGCATGTCAAACCGCCAAACTGCTGAAATTTGGCGATCCAAACTGCTGAATCGACTCACTGATTCATACCGCTTCGAAGCTTCATGAGGCCGTGTTTTGAAATCGTCATCACTATGTAAGTCGTTATTTAGGGTTTTTTTGCGTACAAAAACTATTCTCGTCTTCATAAAGTTATTTTAGAACCGCTGTAGTGAGATGGACTTTGTATCGACGTCTTTAGTGTCTTTTAAGGGTCTTGAGAGTGTAAAGAGCATTGAGCCAATGGAGGCCTTTCTCAGCATCAGATTTACACTAAAATATCTTCATTTGTGTCTGAAGATGAACGGAGGTCTGACGGGTGTCCAACCACATGAGGGTGAGGAATTAATGACACAATTTACAATTTTGGGTGAACTAACCCTTTAAAAATGTCCTCCACCAGCTTTGCTGCAAGTCTCTGACCGTAATCCTGTCACTTCTTTGATGGTCTCTGCTGATTTCCATCCGTTATTGTCCAAGAGGTGCCCCAGTTTTACAATGTTACTCCTTAGTAAACATGTCCGTATACTCACAGAAGATAACATCCGTGTCTGTATCATTGGATTAAAAAACAAGGGTTCTTCAGTGTCCTTGAGGATCAATGTCCCGGTCTACTTTAAAAACAGTTCTCCAGACCTGCGGTGTAAGCTCAGACAAGCTCACCTCCTCCAGTCTTATTAGGAATAAAGGTTTATCCAATCCCAGTCCTCCTACTTTCTGTAGCAAAGCACAAGCAGTTTGAGCCCAAGTCAAGACAACTGTGGTAATAGGCATTTCCTTTTAGACAATCAGGCAATCACTTTCTCCAGCATTCCCTCCCAATTCTGCATCTGAAATTGATCATTCCCTAAATATACACCTAAAACCTTCAGTCCTTCCCTACCCCATTTCAAACCACCAGGAAGCTGTGGAGGTCCTTTCCCCACCCACTGTCCAATAATGAAGCCCTCACTTTCCCCCAGTTTAATCTAGCTGAGGATGCTTTTTTATACAGTTCAATGCTCTTAGTTAAAACTGTAACATCATTAGCATAAGCCGATACGGACACCATAGACCTTATGTCTCCATTTGGAATTAAGACTCCTTCTCCTTAACCTGCACAAAAGAGGTTCAATGACAAGGCCATACAACCGTCCTGATAGTGGACAGCCCTGCCTGATTCCTCTACAAACCTTAAACCACCACCAGCTTTTACAAGAACAAATCATGAATACAACAATTGAATATAGGAAATATATGCTGTAACATTATAGAGATACCCATGGTCAACTCTATTCAATGCTTTCTCCTGATCTAGAGAAAGAACACCAATTTCATAATTGTTTAACTGACTGATTTCAATAACATCACATAATAAAAAAATATTCTCCATAATGGATCTTTCAGGAATGCAGTGTGTCTGCTCCTTCTGTACCAATAAACCCAGATAACACTAAAGTCTGTTAGCTAAACATTGAGAATATTTTGTAGTCAACACACAATAATGACACTGGTCAACAATTTTTTTTTAGAAGTCTCAGATCTCCTTTTTTTGGAAGTAATGAAAGTACTGCCCGACTACAACTTATGAGAAAAATATAACTTTGACAACATTCAGACAGTCCCTCATAAACATCTAAAACACCCCAAAAATGCTTGTAAAACTCAGCAGTCAATCCATCAATTCCTGGGGATCTACCCGTGGACAAGCATTGCTTCTGTAAGCTCTTGAGACGTAATGTCATTATCCAGAGCCTTTTTCTGCTCAGTCTCAAGCTTTGGTAGATCACTAAGTATATCATCAGCGCTTTTTTTCAGAAGCATATAATTGTGAATAAAAATCCACAGCCAACTTCCTTATTTCCACAGGATTTGTTGTTATAGAACCATCATGACGACGAAGATGAAACATTTGCTTTTGTGTTGTACTTTTCTTTTCAAGGTTGGAAAAATATGTGCTAGGAGTGTCCATGTCATTAATAGAGCAAAATCTTGCTCTTCTCAGCGCCGTCTTTACTTGTTCTTGTAAAAAAGTCCCAAGCTCTTTTTCCTTTGTAGAGCATCATCATGCACGAGTTCATGGTTATTAAAAATGTCCTGTTCTAAAAGTCTTTTCAGTTTCCTTCACCACTGATCCAATATGAGTAATTCTGACAAAAAATCCTCATGTTAACTTCACCCACTGATTGAGATTCTCAAATTAATCTTTCCTCATTTTCCAGTTCTTCCAGAAAAAATTAAAAGAATCACAAAAAATTAATATCTTGCAACAACTTAGCATTAAAATGCCAGTAATAAATTTCTATTGACTAGGGCTGTCAAAAGATTAATCGCATCAAAAATTAAAGTTTGTGTTTACATAATATATGTGTGTGTACTCTGTTAATTATTATTTATATATAAATACACACACATTCATGTATATATTTAAGAAATATTTGCATGTATATACATTTATATAATCTATAATATACATAAATGTTTTATATATAAAAACTATATTTTTTTCTTAAATATATACATGCTTGTGTGTGTATTTATATATAAATAATAATTAACAGAGTACACACACATATATTATGTAAACACAAACTTTTATTTTGGATGCGATTAATCTTTTGACAGCCCTAATATTGACATATTAAAAAAAAAAAATAACCATGTGATGGTCTGAAAAAACATTAGGCAGAATTGAAGCATT
>NC_137115.1:58675470-58677970 GCF_949357685.1 Gobio gobio | reverse complement strand
ATAAAAAGTATTAACATAAGTAGAATTATAAATAAATCAAGTAAAAGATAAAAATAGGAAATAAGATAAAAATAAAAATATAAAAAATATGTGGATGATAAGTGAGATAAACTGTAGACTTAAAAATAAGTGGTTAACATAAAATATATAATATGTATATATAAAGAAGTATAATGTGCAAGGTTTATTACAGGTTGTTACGCAGTAACAATAGGGACGTAAAGTAAAGTGCAGTGCAATTGCAGTATGTGGATGTTAATGTTAAAAGACCGTATGTTTATGTGTGTGCGGGGGTGAAGTGAGTCACGTGACTGAGTTCAGGAGTCTGATGGCCTGGGGGAAGAAACTCCTCCTGAGTCTTTCAGTCTTTGCCATCAGGCTACGGAAGCGCTTACCAGATGGCAGCAGGGTGAAGTGAGAGTTTGCAGGGTGATTAATGTCTCTGATGATTTTAGTAGCTCTACCTCTGCAGCGTTTGGTGTAGATGTCCTGCAGAGACGGGAGAGCTGAGCCTGAGATGCGCTCGGATAAGCGCACCACTCTTTGCAGGGCTTTGCAGTCGTGACTGGTGCTGTTCCCGTACCACGCTGTGATGCACTGAGTCAGGACACTTTCTATCGCCCCTCGATAGAAAGTTTTCAGGATGGCTGGTGAAACCCTGAATTTCCTCAGCTGGCGCAGGTGGTACAGTCTTTGCCTGGCTTTTTTCACCTGTGTCTGGATGTGTGTAGTCCAGGTCAGATCCTCGGAGATGTTCACACCCAGGTATTTGAAGCTGCTCACTCTCTCTACCGGTGTCCCGCTGATCATGAGAGGGGAGTATGACCGATGCTGTCTCTTCCTGAAGTCCACAATCAGTTCTTTGGTCTTGTTAACATTCAGAGAGAGACAGTTGTCCTGGCACCATGATGTCAGTTGCTCCACTTCGTCCAAGTATGCCGTCTCATTGTTGTTGGAGATGAGACCCAGGACAACAGTATCATCAGCAAACTTGATGATCGAGGTGGAGCTGTGTGTGGACAAACAGTCATGGGTGTAGAGAGAGTAGAGCAGGGGACTCAGCACACAGCCCTGTGGAGCTCCAACACTCAGGGTGATGGAGGTGGAGGTGAACTGGCCTACTCTCACCGCCTGGGGTCTGCCAGTGAGGAAATCTTCAATCCAGAGGCAGAGAGAAGAATTCAGGCCTAGATCCAGGAGTTTGTGTGTTAGCTTAATGGGAACTATGGTGTTAAAGGCTGAGCTATAGTCAATAAATAGCAGCCTGACATAGTTCCCACTTTTGCTGTCGATGTGAGTGAGGCAGGAGTGAAGGACGTGAGAAATGGCATCTTCAGTCGATCTATTGGGACGATAGGCAAACTCAAGAGGGTCCAAAGTGTCAGGAATGGAGGAGCAAATGTTGTTTTTAATGAGTCTCTCAAAGACCTTCATGACTAAAGATGTGAGAGCCACTGGACGATAGTCATTTAGGCAAGAGGGTTTACTGATCTTAGGTACAGGGATGATGGAGGATCGTTTGAAGGAGGTGGGGACAACAGATGTAGCAAGGGACTCGTTGAATATGGATGTAAAGAGCCCTGCGAGCTGATCAGCACAGGACCGCAGAACACGACCTGAAATACCATCCGGCCCAGCAGCTTTCCTGACATCCACACGTTTGAGTGCCCTCCGAACCTCGTCCTCCGAGACAGAGATCACGTGACCGTTGCTGCTCTGAGGGACTCTCTCTGACGCGTCACTCGCCGGAGTCGCGCTGCCGCGATTACCATCAAAGCGAGCGTAGAAAGAGTTTAACTCGTTCACCAGCAACGGATCAGCTCTCACCTCTGCAGAGGATTTAGTTCCAAAAGCACAGATGGTTCTCAGTCCCTGCCACATCCGCCGGGAGTCGTTGAGTTGGAAATGAGATTCCACTCTGTCTTTATAGCGGAGTTTTGCGGCTTTAACGGCGCGCCGGAGGGCGTAACATGAAGCTTTGTACTCCCTCATATCCCCCGTTAGGAGACCGGCATTGTAAGCGATAGTGCGCGTGTTAACTGCAGTGCGGATTGAACTGTCCACCCACGGTTTCTGATTAGGGAAGGACGTTATAGTTATTGTTTGTGTGGCTTGCTCTGTCAGTGTGTTGATAAAGCAGAGCGCCACTTCTGTGAACTCGCTGACGTCTTCAGAACTCGCGCGGAACATGTCCCAGTCGACGTCATCAAGAGCTGCCTGTAGCGTGATCTCTGAATGGGATGACCAGCGTTTGACTTCCCTCCTCACCGGGGGCTCTTGAACGAGCCTTTGTTTGTATTCCGGTGTGAGGAAAATGGCGGCATGGTCCGATTTGCCAAAAGCTGGCTGTGAACGAGCTTTGTAGGCGTTCTTAAACGGAGAGTAGCAATGATCCAGTGTGTTTGCTCCTCGTGTGGGACAGGAGACATGCTGGTGAAAGTTTGGCAATACTTTCTTTAGGTTTGCTTTGTTAAAATCACCCGCGACGATGAAAGCAGCG
>NC_137115.1:58671449-58675270 GCF_949357685.1 Gobio gobio | reverse complement strand
GTTTATAATTCTTGATTTTTTACAAATGTATACATCAATAAAAAACAAAACAAAAAATAAAATAAATAAAAAAATTCAGAACCATCACATCATCATAAATTGTGCATAAAACATCAACACACCATATTTCAATAAAACTCCTGACATTGTTTACAATATTATAATATGCATACTCTACTTTAAGCCTTCCAGCCACTAAACTCCTAAACATAACTTCAGGATCTGTACTTGCACATTGTAAGCCTTTGTTCTTCCAGGTCTTCCACACTGCCAATGCTGCCGTCCCAGTCAGAAAACTTAATACACACACTTTAAAAACACATACTTTAACCCTCCAATGAACACTTCGTCCGAAAAAACCTCGTCAACTTTCCTGAACCATTCCTCAAGAAGTTTAAAGAGACTTTTTAGTCTTGCACATCTTAAAAACAAACGTTCCAAATCCTCATCTTCCCCACAGAACCTACCCCCCCCCCCCCCCAAAAAAACCCCAGAAACAATGCTCAGGTAGGCCGTGGCATTTAAACCATGCCCAATTGGCACTAAGGGGCCTAAAGTGTGCCAAGAAAACATCCCCCACACCATTACACCACCACCACCAGCCTGCACAGTGGGAACAAGGCATGATGGATCCATGTTCTCATTCTGTTTACGCCAAATTCTGACTCTACCATCTGAATGTCTCAACAGAAATCCAGACTCATCAGACCAGGCTACATTTTTCCAGTCTTCAACTGTCCAATTTTGGTGAGCTTGTGCAAATTGTCGCCTCTTTTTCCTCTTTGTAGTGGAGATGAGTGGTACCCGGTGGGGTCTTCTGCTGTTGTAGCCCATCCGCCTCAAGGTTGTGTGTGTTGTGGCTTCACAAATGCTTTGCTGCAGACCTCGGTTGTAACGAGTGGTTATTTCAGTCAAAGTTGCTCTTCTATCAGCTTGAATCAGTCGGCCCATTCTCCTCTGACCTCTAGCATCAACAAGGCATTTTCTCCCACAGGACTGCCGCATACTGGATGCTTTTCCCTTTTCACACCATTCTTTGTAAACCCTAGAAATGGTTGTGTGTGAAAATCCCAGTAACTGAGCAGATTGTGAAATACTCAGACCGGCCCGTCTGGCACCAACAACCATGCCACGCTCAAAACTGCTTAAATCTCCTTTCTTTCCCATTCCGACATTCAGTGTGGAGTTCAGGAGATTGTCTTGACCAGGACCACACCCCTAAATGCATTGAAGACACTGCCATGTGATTGGTTGATTAGATAATTGCATTAATGAGAAATTGAACAGGAATAATCCTTTAGGTGAGTGTATGTCTTCACTGTGGTGTGGTATATGGACTTCTTCGATGTAGACTCAAAAAGTTTTATTTTAGGAATCTCAAAAGACAAGATTGAGCTAGCGTCCGCATCCTCCAGATCTTCCTCACTTGCGGGCGCTATTTTTATCTTCTCATCATTTTCTTTTCTTGCGATGATCTCTCTGTAGCTGCTTGGTATTACATTAAAGAGTTAGTTCACCCAAAAATGTAAATTGTGTCATTAATGACTGAGCCTCATGTGGTTGGACACCCGTCAGACCTCGTTCATCTTCAGACACAAATGAAGATATTTTAGTGTAAATCTGATGCTCTGAAAGGCCTCCATTGGCTCAACTTTACACTCTCAAGACCCTTAAAAGACACTAAAGACGTCGATACAAAGTCCATCTCACTACAGCGGCTCTACAATAACTTTATGAAGAGACGAGAATAGTTTTTGTGCGCAAAAAACCCAAAATAACGACTTATATAGAGATGACGATTTCAAAACACGGCATCATGAAGCTTCAGAGCGTTATGAATCAGTGAGTCGAATGATGATTCGGATCGCATGTCAAACCGCCAAACTGCTGAAATTTGGCGATCCAAACCGCTGAATCGACTCACTGATTCATAACGCTCTGAAGCTTCATGAGGCCGTGTTTTGAAATCGTCATCACTATGTAAGTCGTTATTTAGGTTTTTTTTGCGCACAGAAACTATTGTCGTCTTCATAAAGTTATTGTAGAGCCGCTGTAGTGAGATGGACTTTGTAACTTTAGTCTTTAGTGTCTTTTAAGGGTCTTGAGAGTGTAAAGTTGAGCCAATGGAGGCCTTTCAGAGCATCAGATTTACACTAAAATATCTTCATTTCTGTCTGAAGATGAACGGAGGTCTGACGGGTGTCCAACCACATGAGGCTCAGTCATTCATGACACAATTTACAGTTTTGGGTGAACAAACCCTTTAAAAATGTCCTCCACCAGCTTTGCTGCAAGTCTCTGACCGTAATCCTGTCACTTCTTTGATGGTCTCTGCTGATTTCCATCCGTTATTGTCCAAGAGGTGCCCCAGTTTTACAATGTTACTCCTTAGTAAACATGTCTGTATACTCACAGAAGATAACATCCGTGTCTGTATCATTGGATTAAAAAACAAGGGTTCTTCAGTGTCCTTGAGAATCAATGTCCCGGTCTACTTTAAAAACAGTTCTCCAGACCTGCGGTGTAAGCTCAGACAAGCTCACCTCCTCCAGTCTTATTAGGAATAAAGGTTTATCCAATCCCAGTCCTCCTACTTTCTGTAGCAAAGCACAAGCAGTTTGAGCCCAAGTCAAGACAACTGTGGTAATAGGCATTTCCTTTTAGACAATCAGGCAATCACTTTCTCCAGCATTCCCTCCCAATTCTGCATCTGAAATTGATCATTCCCTAAATATACACCTAAAACCTTCAGTCCTTCCCTACCCCATTTCAAACCACCAGGAAGCTGTGGAGGTCCTTTCCCCACCCACTGTCCAATAATGAAGCCCTCACTTTCCCCCAGTTTAATCTAGCTGAGGATGCTTTTTCATACAGTTCAATGCTCTTAGTTAAAACTGTAACATCATTAGCATAAGCCGATACGGACACCATAGACCTTATGTCTCCATTTGGAATTAAGACTCCTTCTCCTTAACCTGCACAAAAGAGGTTCAATGACAAGGCCATACAACCGTCCTGATAGTGGACAGCCCTGCCTGATTCCTCTACAAACCTTAAACCACCACCAGCTTTTACAAGAACAAATCATGAATACAACAATTGAATATAGGAAATATATGCTGTAACATTATAGAGATACCCATGGTCAACTCTATTCAATGCTTTCTCCTGATCTAGAGAAAGAACACCAATTTCATAATTGTTTAACTGACTGATTTCAATAACATCACATAATAAAAAAATATTCTCCATAATGGATCTTTCAGGAATGCAGTGTGCCTGCTCCTTCTGTACCAATAAACCCAGATAACACTAAAGTCTGTTAGCTAAACATTGAGAATATTTTGTAGTCAACACACAATAATGACACTGGTCTCCAATTTTTTTTAGAAGTCCCAGATCTCCTTTTTTTGGAAGTAATGAAAGTACTGCCCGACTACAACTTATGAGAAAAATATAACTTTGACAACATTCAGACAGTCCCTCATAAACATCTAAAACACCCCAAAAATGCTTGTAAAACTCAGCAGTCAATCCATCAATTCCTGGGGATCTACCCGTGGACAAGCATTGCTTCTGTAAGCTCTTGAGACGTAATGTCATTATCCAGAGCCTTTTTCTGCTCAGTCTCAAGCTTTGGTAGATCACTAAGTATATCATCAGCGCTTTTTTCAGAAGCATATAATTGTGAATAAAAATCCACAGCCAACTTCCTTATTTCCACAGGATTTGTTGTTATAGAACCATCATGACGACGAAGATGAAACATTTGCTTTTGTGTTGTACTTTTCTTTTCAAGGTTGGAAAAATATGTGCTAGGA
>NC_137115.1:58661449-58663949 GCF_949357685.1 Gobio gobio | reverse complement strand
CGCCTGAAATAAGGTCTGTGGTTAACAAAGCCATATACAACAAAGCTATGACATAAAACACATTAGTTCAAACCTGCTTGTGATTTTTTAAAACTTTATTGTGTCTTAAAAACGGTGGTTGCTAACAAGTTGCTAAAAGGGTCTACATCCTTTGGCGGGACTTTAGACGTCATCGTGACACACAGGCCATCTCTCACTAGCCCGCCTTTCAGCCGAATGAAGAACTGATGTGGCGTCAATAAATCGCGCAAACATTTGGAGTTTACTCTCTTCACATGCTCGACTCGTTGAGAAATGTCTGACATGGGCTGTGTTTACACGTCTGTTTGTGTTCAAATCTTCTGTTAATGTGTGACAAAACTTAGTTTTAAGACTTTTTCAGTCGATAATGTAGTTTAAAGCTCAAATGTGTGGTTTATTTATATAAAGAGTGCCTATTTGAACATGTGATCTGGTGTGTGTGTGGAGTTGTGGCGGCTCCAGATATAATTCGTCTTGTAACGGCCGATCTTTGCTCTCATGGATCTATAATTTGTTCGCTGGCGAATCGTTTAGTCTGAGGGCAAAGATACATTTCATTACTTTATATTTTTAGGCTATAACTGTACGTTAGCGTTGTAAGTTAGCCGACTAGCACTGACTTTGAATGTTTGACTGAATTGTTTGCTTTATTTAATGTGTAGCTTATTATACCTTTTACTTATACTTTTGTATTATTGATCAAACATAAACTTGCATTTAACAAAAAGAGACTGTGTTGTGTTTCATGTCATTTATTCAGTGATAATCATATCGTCTGAAAAAACGATAAATCTCAGAGAGGCACGCATAAACAAAATTAGTTCCTAACATTTTTGGAAAAAACGAATGGGCAATATTTCTCATGAAAGAGTGGATAAGTGTTCATACACAGCGCAGATCATAATGAGCGAGCGTGTTTTTAAATAAAGTTTGAGAAGCTTGATGATGACCGTGGTGTGCTGTAGTCCGTTTATAGCCTACCGTTAGCATCTTACATCTGACGGCTTTATTTAAGCTTCAAAATGTATACATTTTGGATTCATTTGTAAAGATTATCTTGATAGACAAAACGTGTAAGGGTCATAACTCTTTGTTGAACACAGATCTTATTTTTAAGTCTCTGGGGAAAATGCATGGCTTGTCGATCGAGGGAACCCATGCGCCGCTAACCTCCGGGTTGGCCTACAAAGTGACGTCATAACTTCGGCACTCTATAGCTGATCCTAAATAAGCTCAATCTCAATCTAAAGAGGAGCGACAGGGGGAGGGGCTTTGAGTTAGGGGCGGGGTTCAAGGGTCAGGGGTCAGCAGTGTCTCACCATCACTTCCTCTAGAGGTCGTCGAGCGGACGTCCAGCGATCCTTTCCTGCGGTCCTTATACTTGCTGGACTGCTGAATATCTGAACACAATAACAACAGAAACAACATCAGCAGTTATCGAAAGTTATTAAGTTATCAATTCCCATTCACACGTATCCATGGAAACGGCCAAACGACCACGCTGCCACTGCATGTGGTTGATTATCTTTGCAGTGATGTTTTGTGTGTCTTAAGCTTCTATTTCTTATTCTATGAGTTCAAGCATCAGCCGAAACTATAGAAGCAGGTGTAAAGAGTGTAAAGCATGTGTAAAGAGTGTGTAAAGAGTGTAAAGCATGTGTAAAGAGTGTGTAAAGAGTGTAAAGCATGTGTAAAGAGTGTGTAAAGAGTGTAAAGCATATGTAAAGAGTGTGTAAAGAGTGTAAAGCGCGTGTAAAGCATGTGTAAAGGGTGTGTAAAGAGTGTAAAGCATTTGAAAAGCATGTGTAAAGTGTAAAGAGCGTGTAAAGAGTGTGTAAAGAGTGTGTAAAGAGTGTAAAGCATTTGAAAAGCATGTGTAAAGTGTAAAGAGCGTGTAAAGCATGTGTAAAGGGTGTGTAAAGAGTGTAAAGCATTTGAAAAGCATGTGTAAAGTGTAAAGAGCGTGTAAAGAGCGTGTAAAGAGTGTGTAAAGAGTGTAAAGCGTGTCTGCAAAGCGTCTGTAAAGCATGTAAAGCATTTGAAAAGCATGTGTAAAGTGTAAAGAGCGTGTAAAGAGTGTGTAAAGAGTGTAAAGCGTGTGTGCAAAGCGTCTGTAAAGCATGTAAAGCATTTGAAAAGCATGTGTAAAGTGTAAAGAGCGTGTAAAGAGTGTGTAAAGAGTGTAAAGCGTGTGTAAAGAGTGTAAAGAGCGTGTAAAGAGTGTAAAGCGCGTGTAAAGAGTGTAAAGCGTGTGTAAAGCGCACGTAAAGAGTGTAAAGCGGGTGTTAATAGTGTAAAGCATGTGTGCAAAGCATCTGTAAAGCATGTAAAGCGTTTGAAAAGCATGTGTAAAAAGTGTAAAGAGTGTGTAAATAGTGTAAAGCACGTGTAAAGAGTGCAAAGCATGTGTAAAGAGCGTAAAGCGCGTGTAAAGAGTGTAAAGCACGTGTAAAGAGCGTAAAGCGCGTGTAAAGAGTGT
>NC_137115.1:58651449-58653949 GCF_949357685.1 Gobio gobio | reverse complement strand
CTTATGCAGAACCGAAACTGATTTTTGAAAAATACCAGAGCCGCGCGAAATTCCTAAGTTTCGGTTCCGAAAGCGGTTCTGGTGCAATGTGTGTGCGAAGCGCTGGAAGTGAATCCTTTAATAGCGAGTGACAGCCAGTGTTGCCAAGTCCGTGGTTTTCCCGCTTTCCCGTTTTCCACTGTTGCCGCGGCTGTGTTTCATGTCCGCGGGTTGAAGCGACCCCAATTATGGGATTTTTAGCCCCGGAAATGCGAATTTTCCCGGAGAAGCCCCCCTGAAACACGATTGGGCTTGTTTTGGGCTAGTTTTGAGTAGCAATTGTGCGGGTTTTGTTGTGAAAACCTGGCAACCCTGGCTCACCTCCTCATGAATATTAATGACGCTGCCGCTTCCAGGAGTGCAGCAGTTCAGCCTGAAAGCCCTCGCACTTCACATTTACGGTTTTGCGTCAGATATTTTCTCTTTTACCACCCGCATGGCGAAGAGAAAGTCACAAGTATGGATTCATTTCCAAAGAATGAATGAAGCAAAATGTAACATGTGAAAAGTTAATAACATGCAAAGGAGGCTGCACTAGCAATCTGACAAAACATTTGCTACAGCACAGAATCAACCTCAGCCACAGGCTTATACCAGATCTATAGTGAAAGGCATATTTATATATAATGTCAACCGTTGAGTCACCATGGTTTAGGTAAGCGTTTAGGCACAATTACCTTTGCAATGCTGAATTGCAATTTATTATTTAAGTTCACTGAATAACTGAATTACTATTAAATTAATATACAACTAATTAATAAATATAACTAATAAATACAATTTATAACTTGGTTTTATTCAGAGACAGAGAGATAAAATGTAATAAGACAATTTCAGAGGTGTTCATTTGAAAAAAAAAAGTGTTGCAAGAATGGCTTAATTAATACTGTAATATATGTACAGTACAGGACTTTTTAGACATTGCCAACCTGTAAATTAATTTTAGAGCAAGTAATAAACACAAAATGGATTGTTTGAGTTGCGTATTGTGCCTTTTTCCTTTACCACTATTTGTTTAATAATTTTAATGGAACCGGAATCGTTAGGCGGAACCGGAACCAGAACCGGAACCGGAAAATTTCTCACGATTCCCAACCCTAACTGCACTAAATATTTTATAGTTTATATAAAATATATATGTTAAAAAATAATTTCTACTCTAAAATTACTATCAAATCAAAGTCAAAATCAAATTTGTGTTCCAAATTTGAAGTTGCTATCACAAAAATTGAAGTTCCCATGAGATGTTGTTTAGGCGCTGTGCCACAAAGTTTTTTTTATGCCATCTCCTGTAACAAATGTATATATTTTACAGTTGGCAGATATAGAATCGTGCGACTCAAACCTTTCAGACGATATGTGTTTTGTCAAGATAAGAAAAGGTTTTTATTATAACGTTTTTAAAATAAATGTTGTAATAGGAAACATGACGACGCCCACTAGGGGAGGAGCCTAGAAGAATTTAGAGTACCGTTTCCAACGCAAAATTCGATTTCTAAATGGTTTTCACAGGATGAATCTTGAGTTTGTAAGCTTTCAAATGATATATAGTTTGTCGACATTAGATCAGGATAAATATAGGATATAATTGTTTTAAACATGCAGTGGCAATTGGGTGACAGTTATTAAACTAGCAGATGCATTCACACAGTTTCATCTGAAATACCTCCCAGATCAGCTTCTGAATTGATTTGTTTGAGTGATCGAATTGATTTAAATCCGCCTCGAAAGAATTTGGGAAGACATTTACTCCTGATCTCTTCACCATATGATAGATCTGATCAGAGAAACTGAATGAAGTGAGCCGGTGTAAAGGCCATAACCCCAGCAGCTGCGCTGAAGGGACGCTATTGGCTGCTGGCGCGGACTCTGAACACCAGTCTGAGCCAGTCTGAGCCAGTCAGAGCCAGTGTGAGCCAGTCAGAGCCAGTGTGAGCCAGTGTGAGCCAGTGTGAGCCAGTGTGAGCCAGTCAGAGCCAGTGTGAGCCAGTGTGAGCCAGTCAGAGCCAGTGTGAGCCAGTGTGAGCCAGTGTGAGCCAGTCAGAGCCAGTGTGAGCCAGTGTGAGCCAGTGTGAGCCAGTCAGAGCCAGTGTGAGCCAGTCAGAGCCAGTCTGAGCCAGTGTGAGCCAGTGTGAGCCAGTCAGAGCCAGTGTGAGCCAGTCAGAGCCAGTCTGAGCCAGTCTGAGCCAGTGTGAGCCAGTGTGAGCCAGTCAGAGCCAGTGTGAGCCAGTGTGAGCCAGTCAGAGCCAGTCTGAGCCAGTGTGAGCCAGTGTGAGCCAGTGTGAGCCAGTCAGAGCCAGTCAGAGCCAGTGTGAGCCAGTCAGAGCCAGTGTGAGCCAGTCAGAGCCAGTCTGAGCCAGTGTGAGCCAGTGTGAGCCAGTCAGAGCCAGTGTGAGCCAGTCAGAGCCAGTGTGAGCCAGTCAGAGCCAGTCAGAGCCAGTCTGAGCCAGTGTGAGCCAGT